>NW_028258189.1:4276176-4581617 GCF_053883595.1 Heterocephalus glaber
TTTCACCCTTGTCCAGCCCTCCCTTCAACCCCTCCATCCCTCCCTATTTACAAAGATTTTGTTTCCATTTTTCCATTTTCTCATATTAATCCCATTTCCTTCTTTCCTTTCCCCTAGCTCTCCCACTTCCTTCCCTTTTGCCCCTTTTCTTCCTATTTCACATTACCTATTATACATTTTAGTCCTTATTTATACTTTCAGTTTCTCACTCCTGAGAAACTATTTGGTATTTATTCATGTGTGTCCTATTTATTTCACTTAAGAGTGTCACCTCAATGTGCATCCACTTAGCTATAAATGTCTCTAATTTCTCATTTTGTATGGCTGAGTGGTACTCCATTTTATAAAAAAACCAAATTTTCTTTATCCAGTATCCAGTTGATGGGCATATGGGCTGTTTCCAAATTTTAACTATCACAAACTGTGCTGCTATGAACATGAGCACACATATATCACGGTGGTATGATTCTTTTAATTCTTTGGGGAAGATTCCCAGCACTGGAATAGGAGGGTCAAATGGGCCTTCCAGTCCTAGTTCTTTGAGGTATCTCCATACTGATTTCCACAGTGGTTGCACCAGTCTGCACTCCCACCAGCAGTGGAGCAGGGTTCCTCTTTCCCCACAGCCCCGCCAGCATTTGTTATTGGTTGATTTCATGATAGCAGCCATTCTTTCTGGAGTGAGGTGGAATCTCAGCATTGTTTTCATTTGCATCTCTCGAATGACCAGTGATGTTGAACATTTTTTCATGTATTTATTTGCTATGTCTACATCTTTGTCTGAGAAATGTCTGTTCTATTCAGATGCCCATTTTCAGATTGGGTCTTTAAATTTGGGAGGTCTGATCTTTTTAATTTCTTTATAGATTCAAGATAATAGACCTTTGTCTGAGGAAAAGCAGGTGATGATTTTTTCCCACATTGTGGGTTGTCTCTTCACACTGCTGGTGGTTTCTCTTGCTGTGCAGAAGCCTTTTAATAAGAGAGCCCAGTTGTTGATTGTTTGTGCTAGTTTACGGGCAACTGAGGTTTTGTTCATAAAATCTTTTCCTACAACAATGTCTTCAAGGGTTCTACCTAACCTCTGTTCCAACTGGTTCAGAGTTTCTATTTTAATATTTAGATCTTTAATCCATTTTGATTTTAGTTTAGTGCATGGTGAGAGATACAGGTCTAGTTTTAATCTTTGGCAAGTTGAAGCCCAATTTTTCCAGCACCATTTATTAAAGAGGCTATCTTTCCTCCAGTGAGGGTTTTGGCTCCTTTATCAAAGATGAGATGGCTGAGTGTGTCTGGCGTTGTTTCTGCATCTTCTAATCTGTTCCACTGGTCCTCAGGTCTGTTTCTTGGCCAGCACCATGCTGTTTTTATAACAGTAGCTTTGTAGTAGAGTTTCAGGTTGGGGATTGTGATATCCCCTGCCATGTCTCTGTTACCTAGAATTGCTTTTGTTATTCTGGGTCTCTTCTTGTTCCAAATGTATATTTGGATTATTTTCTCAAGGTCCATGAAGTATGCTGCTGGGATCTCAATTGGAATTGCATTAAATCTATATAGCAGTTTTGGAAGTATGGCCATTTTCACTATATTAATCCTTTCTACCCGGGAGCAGGTGATGTTGTTCCATTTTCTGATATCATCTTCAATCTCTCCTTTCAGAGTGCTATAGTTTTCAGAGAAGAGGTCTTTGATTTCTTTCGTTAGGTTGATTCCTAGGTATTTCAGTTTTTTTGGATGCTATTGTGAAAGGAATTGTTTGCCCTATTTCTCTCTCAGTGAGTCTGTCATTTGTGTAGAGGAAAGCTATTGATTTTTGTGTGTTGATCTTGTAACCAGCTACTTGACTGAATTTGGTTATTAAGTCTAGAAGTCTTTTGGTGTTGTTCTTGGGATCTTCTATATAGAGTATCATGTCGTCTGCAAATACTGACAATTTGACTTCTTCATTACCTATCTTTATTCCTTTTATTTATTTCTCTTGTCTAATTGCCATAGCTAATGTTTCCAGGACTATGTTGAACAAGAGTGGTGATAGTGCACATCCTTGTCTTGTTCTTGATTTTAGTGTGAAGGATTTCATTTTTTGACCATTTATTATGATATTGGCTGTTGGTTTTTCATAGATGGCTTTTATCAGTTTGAGGTAGAGACCATCTATTACAATTCTTTTAGGGTTTTTATTATAAATGCATGTTGGATTTTGCCAAATGCTTTTTCTATGTCTATGGAGATAATCATATGGTTTTTGTCCTTGGTTCTATTGATATAGTGTATTACATTAATTGATTTTTGTATATTGAACAATCCCTGCATCCCTGGGATGAATCCTGCTTGATCAGGGTATATGATCTTCTTGATGATCTTCTGCATTCTGTTTGCCATTATCTTATTAAGGATTTTTGCATCTAAGTTCATTAGTGAGATTGGCATATAGTTCTCTTTTTCGGGTGGGTCTTTCTCTGCTTTGGGGATCAAGGTGATGCTTGCTTCCAGGAATGAATTTGGGAGTATTGCTTCCCTTTCAATTTCATTGAAGAGTTTAAACAATAGTGGCAGTAGTTCCACTCTAAATATCTTGTAGAAATCAGCAGTGAAGCCATCAGGGCCCAGGCTTTTCTTAGTTGTTAAGTTTTTTTATTACGTTTTCAATTTCATTGGTTGATATTAGGTTGTTTAGAATTTTTAGGTCTTCTTCATTCAACTTTGGTAATTCATATGTATCTAGAAATCTGTCCATTTTTTCTGGGTTGTCCATCTTATTGATGTATAGGTTCTGGAAGTAGGTATTGATGATCCTCTGGAATTCTGCTGAGTCTGTTATAATTTGACTCTTTTCATTCCTAATTGCATGGATTTGGGCCTTTTTTTTCCTTTTTCTGATAAGGTTGGCTAAGGGTTTGTCAATTTTGTTGATTCTTTCGAAGAACCAACTCTTGGCTTCATTGATTTTTTGTATTGTTCTCTTAGTCTCCATTGCATTGATTTCTCCTCTGATCTTTATAATTTCCTCCCTTGTAGAATCTCTGGGGTTATCCTGCTCTTCTTTTTCTAGAAGCTTGAGGTTCAGCGTCAGGTTGTTATTTGGGCTCATTCTGTTTTCCTAATATGTGTATTCACTGCTATGAATTTCCCTCGTAAGATTGCTTTCATTGTGTCCCATAGATTCCAATATGTTGTATTGTCCTTGTCATTTAATTGAAGGAACTGTCTGATTTCTTCCTTAATTTCCTCTGTGACCCATTGGTTATTCAGAAGTGTGTTGTTCAATTTCCATGTGTTTATGAAATTTTTCCAGTTTCTTTTGCTATGGATCTCCAATTTCATCGCACTATGGTCTGATAATATACAGGGGATATCTTCAATTCCTTTGCACTACTTAAACATGTTCTATGTGTGAGTATGTGGTCTATTTTGGAGAATGACCCATGTGCAGCTGAGAAGAATGTGTATTCTGATTTTGTGGGGTGGAAGACTCTGTAAACATCTGTTAAGTTCATTTGTTCAAGAGTTCAATTGAGTTCTTTTATTTCATTACTTATTATTTGTCTAGTCGATCTATCTATTTGTGACAGTGCTGTGTTGAAGTCCCCCACTACAACTGCATTCTTGGATATATGACTTTTCATGCCCATTATTATTTGTTTTATATAGGTGGGCACACTAGTATTTGGTGCATAGTTATTTATGACTGTCATCTCTTCCTCTTGGATTGTTCCCTTTACAAGGATGTAGTGTCCTTCTTTGTCTCTCTTCACTAGTGTTGGTTTGAAATCTACTTGATGTGCAAAGAAGATAGCTACTTCTGCTTTCTTTTGGGTTCCTGTCACATGGAGTATTGTTTTCCACCCTTTAACTTTCAGTCTATGGGTTTCATTTTGAATTAAGTGTGTTTCTTGTATGCAGCATATTGTTGGATTTTGCTTCTTGACCCATTCTGCCAGTCTGTTTCTTTTGATTGGTGAATTGACATCATTAACGTTGATGGTTATAACTAAAACGTATTGACTTGTCATTGCCATGACTTTTTCTTTTTGTTGGGTTCTCCCCCTTTACATTTAATTTCTTGTCTGCCAGATGGGTTCATTCTGCTTTGCTTCCTGGGGTTGTGATCCTCAATGTCTGTTCCTAGGATATTGTGTACAATTTTTTAGATTGCTGGTTTGGTATTCATGAAGTTCCTAAGGTGCTCTTTGTCATGAAAGTATCTTATTTCTCCATCCATTTTGAAAGATAGTTTTGCAGGGTACATCAATCTGGGTTGGAGGCTGTTTTCTTTTAGGGCTTGGAATATGTCATTCCAAGCTCTTCTTGCCTTGATGGTTTGTGTTGAGAAGTCTGCCGTGATTCTGATGGGCTTTCCTTTTTATGTGATTTGTTTCTTTTCTCTAATTGCTTGTAGAACTTTGTTCTTCTGTTGAGTTTAAGGAATCTTCACAATTATATGCCTATGTGAAAATTTTTTTTGATCAAGGCTATTTGGAGTCCTACATGCCTCAGTTATCTGTATGTCAAGTTCTTTGCCCCTGCTTGGGAAGTTTTCTGCTAAAATTTCTGTGGAGAGGTTTTTTATGTCTTCTGCACTCTCTCCTGTTTCTTCATTGAGCCCAATCAGTCTTATGTTATTCTTCTTTGCATCATCTAGCAGCTGCTGCATTGATTTCTCATGTTCTCTTATAATTTTGAAGCAATTTTTCTTTTCCTGGTCGTTAATTGCAATCTCATCTTCTCTCTCTGAAATTCTGTCCTCACATTGGCTCATTCTGCTGTGTAGACCTTCAGTGGAGTTTTTCATGTCCTGGAAATCTATTTGCATCTGTTTTATGGATTCCATTTGTTTCCTCTGTTGGGATTCCATCATGTTCCTCAGCTCCTCTCTAGATTTATTAATCATGTCTTCCACTAGGAGCACAATTTCTCCTGTTATCTGAGAAATTATTTCTGATTTCATTTTTTCCAGATCCCCTTTTGTTGGCAGTTCAGTGGGTCCAGGTGGTTGAGTATCAGAGTTTTCCATCTCATTTCCCTTTTGGGTTGCTGTACGTGATCTGGACACCTGGTTTTGAGACTTATTTACATGTTTTCTCATTTCAACTAGGGGGCAGGGGGTGTGCTGTTGCCGCCCAGGTGGCTCACCTCCTCTGAGCTGGGAGAGGTCGTCCAGGGGCTTGGAGCAGCGGTAGGGATGGTGGCCTGGAAGTCCCTTCCTCTGGACCAGGAGCAGTGGCACGGCAGCTCAGAAGCCCCTACCTCTAGTTAAGGAGTGGCAGGACCCAGTCCCATGTTCTGGTGGTCCGGTGAAGGAGCAGCTACTTCTTGCAGGAAAACACTGTCTCTCACCATAGATTCCAAGGTATCCTTTTTTTTTTTTTTTTTTTTTTTTTTTTTTTTTTTTTTGCTGAGCCTAGCTTCCCAGAAAATTCTGTAATAGAAATCAATTTCTTTTAAAAGATGAACCAATAATCATGAGAAAAAGAGCACAGGGCATGTGTGAGGGAAGAAGATTTGAGGAGAAAAGGACCACACACCCACAGATGCAGGTGGTCTAGGCAAAACTACACATAAAGGAAGCCTCTGTCAGGTAGAAACAAAGAGAGGTGAATGTACACTGCCTCTGAAATATTCAAGTGTTTAGCATACTATGCTTTACACAGTACATAGTCTTTCTGCATGCTTCATATGTCCTATATAGCAATGGCGTGGTCATCTCAGGCATTTTAAGATTACTTCTAGAAAGTTGCAATGTTTGGGGGTTCGCCTCAGAGTTGACTAGTTTGGGCTCTCTGGTACCCCTCAGCAAGTTCTATTGACATCAAATCTCTAAAGAGTTTCTCTTACTTACTCTTAAGTAATAATATTGATATTATCTGCATGAAGACTGAGAGATTTTCATCTAATTGGGACTATGACTGAACTAATCGTAGTTAGGCAGGGACTCCACATGTTATCTTGGGCAACAATAGAAAATTGTTATATGAAAGAGGAGATCGAGGAAAGCAATGAAAATGTATTCATGGCCACATGTTTAAAGGTACAAGTTAAAAGGTGTGTTCAAACAAATCCAGAAATATAGCTGTGAGTACATATTTTAAATATTAGCCTATAATAATGATAGTGTTAATATTTTTATTATTTGCAATGTAATCCACTTAGCTTTTTAAAATCTGTTAATGTTATATGTAATACAGCAGAGCGGTATGCATTATGGAGAACTGGTAGATGAATATAACATAGCTCGGTCATTTTCCTTACCTTTATCTCTCTCTCCTTCCAGTCTCTCTCCCTCGACCCATTCCCCAACTGTAGTTTATCTTTGTTTCATACTCTATCCCTTTCAGTTTACCTATTGATTTATTTATGTTAGGTTTCTAATTTAAGAGAAATCATGAGATAGTTAACTTTTTGCATCTGACATACTTCACACAGCATTATGTCTCATATTCCATACATTTTCCTGCAAAATTATATCCATGATTTCATTTTTATTTTTAGATGAAAAATGAATAATTTCACACATATATATCACATTTTCTTTATTTGATGATCATCTAGGCTATTTCTAAAGGTTAACAATGGGATTTAAAGATTAGCAGTATAATAATACTGATAATAATGTAGTAATCATTTTATCATTTACAATGCAATAATCTTAGCTTTTAAAAAGATCATTTGTCTGAATGCTTTCAACAATTTTATGAATAATATCTAACAATTAGCTACATTTAGTTGTGTCTAGAAAATAATAAATATTTACATTGTGAATGCATGAAACTAATACCATATTGGAGTAAGATTTCATTTTGAATAATACACTTCAATATATAATTTTGAACAAAGTTTCTGCAATAAATAATTGGTTTTTTGTGGAAAAAGGGTGGATTTCTAAGTATTTTTATTGAGAATAGAAAAAAGTGTAGAAAAAGTAAATTTCAACTTAAATTAAAATAATAATAATTATAAAACCAACAGAAATAGCTTTTATTAAAATAATCACTTTCTAAAAGCTTAAATTCTCAAAATCAAAACTGGATGTTCAGACTTAGTGGAATCATATGTTTAATGGGCTACACATATAGAATAAAATATTATAATATTCATGCAAATTTAGTAATCCTTCTAAGATCAGTCTAATCACTATGTGTCCTACACAATTCTGACCTGACCAAGAATTTTCTTTTGCATGAAGATACAGAAGTTCATATTTGTCCAAAAATCTTAAAAGACAATCTCAAAAGTGAATAATTTTGATTACTGGAGAGGATATGACAGCTAATTTAAAAGTAATAAAATAATTATTGCTTCTGAAGTATTTTTCTTGCTAGGTTTGTGTTGCCTGCTAGTTAGGGCAGTAATGATGTTTTGACATTTTCAGAAAAATCCATGAGTATAGGATCTGTGCTATAATGGAGTCATTCTCATCTTTGAGGGGAAAAATCATATTTAGAGAATTATGCAGGTATAAATTTAAAGTATTTGATGTCACAAAATAATAACACATCTTCTGCTTAGGAATGCTCAAGATCTTGCTGGAAATGAGTTAAAGTTTGAAAATGTCTTTGCTTCTGCAATTCAAAGTTAAATATGATAAAAGGAAAGAGTCTGACAGTTTCCAAAATCCCATCTCAACTTGTATTGAAACTCAGATATAATAGAGTTTGCTATTATCTTTGTGGTGGGGTGAAATACCTTTGTGAATTCACTTAATAAGCTGGCTCCAGCTGGATATTCTTTCAAAAATCAGCAAGTTTTTCAAAGAAAGTTTGTATTTTGTCTGGAAGGAAGTTTTTTTAAAACTGGGCCCATTTTCCCATCTATTTCTAAGAATCTACAGTGGCAATGAATTTGGTTATGTATGAGTTCACGTGGATTTGAAGAAAGAGGAAATCAAGGGTATCTGTTCATATTTTAGACACAGCACATGGCATGGAATGTGAATGTATGAAAAAATAAGTACAAATAATTATGTGAAAGGATTTATTGACTAGTCCACAGTCACCCTTTGTACTCTGGAGCCTTGGAAAATCCAGCAGGTGCTCAGCTGGAAGCTGCTGAAGGAAAGGGGTCAAGGATGCAGCGCCAGTTTGGAAGCCTTTTACAGAGTCCCTGGTGTGGTCCACTTTGAAAAGGTGAAGAAACTCGACTCCGATGTCCACGGGAGGTGGCAGTAGCTAAAGACAAGCTCAAGCAGAATTGACCTCCTAAGTGCAGCCGCATGTCCTCCTCCTTCCCCTTTGGTCCCATCTGGGGTACAACCCTGTTGGATGGAGCCACCCCAATTAGGGCAGCTCCTCCTCCCTCAATTGGCCCCCCTTCATACCAGTCATTCCTGGAAACACCCCCACAGGCACACGCAGAACCCTGCCTTACTAACCTCCTAGGGACTTGTACATTCAGTCATGTTAACACATCATGAGTAAAGGTCATATGGGGCTTGTCACCTTCTGAATTGTCACTCTGTAGGACATGGCTTTTTTTCTTGAGAAGTCACAGGCACTAGAAAAGGCACTTGCCTCCGGTTGATCAATCAGAGAGGAATCAGCTCAATCAGCTCATTGCCTTTCTCCTATTAAAATATTTTAGATGCCTCTGCTTCGACATGAGATTCTCATCCGCATGGGGTGGGGATTTCCTCTGCTGTAGAATTCTGCAGTCTCCACTGTAGCAATTGTCCCTTGTTCCTGTATCTTCATTCCCCATGTCTCTATTTTTCTAATGAGCAAACACACTCTCCTGATTTCCTCATTAAAACATAAGAAGCAGGTTTTTCCGTTTGCTGAGTATCAATTTACTTTTCTATCTTATCAAGTAAATGAGACATTATTAAGAAAATCTGGGGTAACGCCATTAACACCTGCTACTGCTACTCTCCTTTTGAAAACACAGTCACTGTCTTATTTTTTTCTCTTACAACAGCATTGTGAACCAGGTTGACAAGATGCCCCTTTGTCTCATTGACCCGCACATTTATTTTATGTGATCAGAGGCTGATATTTTTCTCTGTGGGCCTGGAGAATTCACCATCAACTTCCGCTTTGTCTGGTGTCATTTCCAAGATGACATTCATGAGTATGTCTTGACAATCTCTCCATGTCTGTGACTCTACTGAGTATTTTCAATCTTCTCAAATCAGACAAAGTAATTACTATTTTCCAAGGAAACAGTACCCTGGCTTAAGGATGTGGTTGTTTGTTTATTCAGTACTACCCTCTTCAGACTCAGGAAAGGGTCAATTATAAATTCAAATGAAGGGATCAGCGGCCTGAATCGACTTAAGTTCAGCTGCCTAGTGAGTGCTTGAAAAATCACCTCCAACCTATTTCACATTATCAATTATATCATTTGAACCTTTTTTATAGTTTTAGCATTTCACACAGAGTAACTATTTGGTATTTAAGTATGTGTGTGCTGTTTATTTCACTTAAGAGTTGGGGAAGTGGGCAGGCTAGGGGAAAGGAAAGGAGGGAAAAGACAAAAATATGAGAAAAGGAAAAAATGGAAACAGTCTCTGTAAACAGGGAAGGGTGGAGGGGTGAAGGGCACACAGGTAATGGGGAAAAATAAGAACCAAGATACATCATGTACAGGGACAAGATCCCAACGATGAATGTAAATGTATTTTATACCTAAAATGTACCAATAAACTTAATGGAAAAAAAAAATCACCACCAACCAAGCCACTTAGGCAATGAGTCTTGGAACCAGTTGAGTCGTCCAAAATCTACCTGGCTGGATGCATTCTACACCTGAGACTTTACCACTTTGGACTCGGCTTAGATGTTTCTCTTGGTGCAAGGAACAAAGATATCATGCAAAGTCAGCAAGCACAAATATTTACAGGATAAATGAATGTGAGAAAATTAGGGAACAAACCATGCCATTCAAACAGGACCATCAGCCTTGAAATCAACTAAGAATATTTAATAAACTTTTATGACATCCTTTCTCAAGAGACAAACATAAAATCATTTTTTGCAAGAGCGAACTGTTGTAATACAATATATTGCTGCCTTTTAGTGGTTAAATGTTATTTTAAAATACACTTTCTTCTCTTTTTTTCTATTGCTTTTTATTTTTTCTTTCTTGTTTCCTACCTTCCTTCTTTCCTCCCACCTCTCTCTTTCTCTATAGGTCTTGTGGAGGAACTCGGGGATTTCTGCTCATGAGGCAAATGCACTAGAATTGATCTACGTCTTACACTTTGAATTTGAGTAAAGAACTCTAATTTTTCTTTGTTTTAAAATTTTTTGTAGCATACCTTCTTACAAAATGACTAATCATTTTTTATTAAAAATATACTCAGTATGGAAATGTAACAATTCAAGGTATAAGAAGTAAAAATAAAATAGCCCTAATACTTT
Organism: Heterocephalus glaber; assembly: GCF_053883595.1. Classification (NCBI taxonomy): domain Eukaryota; kingdom Metazoa; phylum Chordata; class Mammalia; order Rodentia; family Bathyergidae; genus Heterocephalus; species Heterocephalus glaber. Next base: position 4,286,532 of record NW_028258189.1, read on the forward strand.
TGATGAAGAAATATATATATATATATATATATATATATATGTATTTAGAATTTCACAGTTTGTTTTCTGCTTAATATGTATGGGATATTCTTCAATGATAAATGGTTATTTCATTTTTAAAAGTGATTAAATAGCATATAAGGGGTAGATTTATTTATAATAATTTATTTCACAAATTGCCTAGTCACAGAATCATAGTTTACTCATATTCCATGTTCATATTTGCAAACAACTCGGTTGACAAACAGGCGCATTGAACAAAGTCATGCATGTATTCAGGAACTCCACCGGGGGTGACATCCATGACAGCAGCCCTCTATCCTAGAATCTTGGACCAAACTGGATTTGAGAATCCAGTCCCACCGTAGTTCCACGGTTAGCATCTTGTTAAACATAAGTCTCCAGTGCTTCTTGGTGCAGAATAAGTATGTAAAAGTGGAATCTCAGCTCCCAGGGGCAAACACATTTTAAATTTTGACATAGATTTTGTTTGTTTGTTTGTTTATTTATTTATTTATTTTGGTACCAGGGATCAAACTCGGGACCTTGTGCTTGAGAGGCAGGTGGCGGAACCACTGAACTAAATCCCCCACCCTTAAATTTTGAAAAAAATAAGAACCAAGATACATCATGTAAAGGTACAAGATCCCAGTGATGAATGTAACTGTATTGTACACCTAAAAGGTACCGATAAACTTAACAAAAATTAAAACACATTGCTAGGAGTCATTCTCAAAAATCTTTCCTTCACTTTGAACACACTATCCCGTTTTTCTTGCTATTTTCTGCAGTAATTTTGGAAGTTCTATTTCCTGAGGGCCTTTGCAAAGTGTAATAAAACCATGATAAACTCTGCTGCAAAGCACCACCCAAGGGAAAGGCAGCGCATAAAAACATGAAGCTGAGTCCTCATTCACCTGAGTCACCGCATCTGGCACTGTGCGATTTCTGGCTTCTCCCCAAGGTCAGAATGACCAGGAAAGATCACCATTTTGAGTCCACTCAGGACATTGAGGCAGCCAGGACGGTGCAGCTAAAGACCCTCAGGAAAGAGGACTCCACAGCTGCTGCAGACAGTGGCCAGGATGCTGGGAGGAGGGTGCTCAAAGAAAGAGGAGTGTTTTGAGAGGGACTCATTACAATGTGTCTTTTACAATTTTTTAAAGTTTCAGCATTCACTGTCCCTTGTGATCATCTCTCATATATATCAATTTTAGGAGAACAATAACCTGTTTATCTACTGCTTCAGCAAAATCATTTTTGAAATAGGAACACGAACAGGGCCATGTTGTGTCACCTGGATTCCATCCAAGCTGCTGCTCAGGTTGTTGACCAGAGAGAGGGGAGATTCAGTTCCATCCCAATGGGAAGGGGACAGGACCTAGATAAAGGGAGCTCCTGTTTTTCAAGGATCTGAACTGGAACCAAAGTTCATCTGACTGCAACACTTTCCTCAATCCTCCTGTCTAATACTCTTGTAGCAAATGTCAGACATCTGGTCAAAGTCTGCTCTATGACAGTGCACAGGGTTTCACAGAGTTATTTTCTTTATTATACCTGATTCTATCTCAGATGATATTTTTTATCTGTATGTCAAGTTCTTTTCCCCTGCTTAGGAAGTTTTGTGCCATCACTTCTGTGAACAGTTTTTTTTAATGTCATCTGCACTCTCTCCTGTTTCTTCATTAACTCCAGTCTTATGTTATTCTTCTTTGCATCCTCTAGAAGCTGCTGGATAGATTTCTCATGTTCCTTTACAATTTTAAAGCAATTTTTCTTTTCCTGGTCACTTATTGAAATCTTTTCTTCTATATCTGAAATTCTATCCTCACATTGGTTCATTCTGCTGCACAGACTTTCGACGGAGATTTTAATCTCCTGGAAATCTGTTTGCATCTGTTTTATGAATTCCATTTGTTTCCTATGTTGGGATTCCATCACGTTCCTCAGATCTTCTATTTTTTAATCTGTGTCCTCTCTAGATTTACTAATCATGTCTTGCACCATGAGCATAATCTTTGCTGTTATCTAAGTAATTATTTCTGATTTCATTTTTCCCAGATCCTCTTTTGTTGCCAGTTCAGAGAGTCCAGGTGGTTGAGTATCAGATTGTTCCATCTTGTTTCCCTTTGGGGTTGCTGTAGGTGATCCAGAAGTCTGTTTTTGAGGCTTGTTTATGTGTCTTCTCATTTCCAAGGTGGGGTGGTGCTTCTGGCACCCATGTAGCTCACCTTCTCTGCCCTAGGAGCTTGGGATGGTGGCAGAGGAGCTTCCTTCCGGGTTCTGGGACTGGCTCACCTTTTCTGCCCTAGGAGCTTGGGATGGCAGCAGGGGAGCTTCCTTCCGGGTGCTGGGTGAAGGATTAGTTCTTAATGGTAGGGTGTTTTGATAAATTAAATTGTTATGGTTTAAATCTAAAATGTCCCTTAAATTCTCCTGTGTGTGGAAGGTGACGGCTCATGGGGCACTGTGCTCATCAGTGGATGGATCATGGATGAGCTCCTGGTAAATGTGCTGTAGAAGGTGGGGCCTGGTTGCAGGTGGGCACTGGGGTGTGACCTAGAGGGGTGAGTTCTTCTCCCTGGCTCCTCCCTTCTCTCTCTACTTCCTCGGTGCCATGATGTGAGCGTCTTTCCTCTCCCACACCCACCTGCCATGATGCTCCTGCCTTGGAGCAGCCAATCAGTGACTGAAATCATGAGGCCAAATAAACTTCACTTCCTTTAAGTTGTGGGTATTGTGTATTTTGGCCAGCAAAGAGAAAGTGACTGAGACAGAATTGCAGAGTCTTTTAGGGGTTATAACACATTTATGAGATTTTAGAGTATTTAAATTTATTATTTTATTATCTAGCAAATTCCATTGTTGCATATAATTGATTAATATGTATGTGATTTTCTGTAATATATATACAGAAATGTGTATACATTTATTTTCTATTCATAGATATGTTGATTGATTATAGATAATTAAATATAGATCTACATTATTATATATATTACTGTTAAGCCACATTAGCAAAATCAGTTTTATGTGTGTAATTATGAGACAAATTTATCCACATATATACATATTTTAATCTATTGTCTACAGATTTATGTATATTACTATCTAAATACCTATCATAATGTCTCTTAGCTTACCATCTGTATACTTAACTTTCTATCCATTAAACCTCTCATATATCTATATTATTGGTGTAATCTATATACATATCATCTCTCATATCTCTATTTGTCTACCATCTGTTTATCATCTATCCATCTCTGAAAATATTATCTATCATGCACCCTTATATCAATGAGTGTATTTATAGGCCACCTATGATATCTATCTATCATCTATCTGTCTGTTTATCTATCTATCCACCATATATCTCTCTACCTTATCTTATGACATCACAGACACCCTGGGCCTCATAGGTTGTAACCAAGTGATGGTCCACAATTTTATCCTTCTCTCTGTCATTCTGTTTCTATTTCTCATCTTTGTTGCATTTCTCTGAAGATGAAAAAGGAGAAAAAGTAGATACCCCTCTCCAAAAAAAAATACAGTAGAGGAAGTGCTCTATTTCTGGTAAAGAGTATCTGAAAAACACCAAAAAACTACAAAAATCACAAAAATATGCCACATTCAATATGAGAAATATCCCTGGCTTTAGTTTATTCTATGCGTCAGAAATGCAATGTTCGGAACTAATTGCTTGCCAGTGGCTTACCATGATCTAATTACCCTTCTTAATAACAAACTAAAAAGTGTTGATCTTAAGGAAGGGTAATTAATATTAGTTCTGTGTTTGGCCTTCAGGTAGCTGGAACTTTTTGGAAGAGTGAAAGAGTCAACAAAAACCGGTGACCCCAAAAAGCCTCAGCATGTAATGCTACTCATCCACCTATTAAGAATTATTTCAGACACAATGTAAATACCAGTAGATGTAGATTGTTGGAATGTGAAATTGGTGATGGGCTTGTTCAGTGTAATTTGTAATCATTTGGAAAGGCCATAGAGCTCTCGTATGCAACGTCACTTATCTGTAACCCACTTAGGGCGATGCTACAGTCATTTTCAGATTTAATGCTGAGAAATACTCGCACCAAGACAATGTGATAATCAAGTCCTCAAAACAAAAATGTGAGAGGCTAATGGTGTGTCCATACTGCATGAAAATTGTCTAAGCCCTCTGTCTTCAACAGTAAAATAATAACTTATTCTATGGTACAGACTAATATCATACTGAGTTGATATTTTATTCTTAACAGTACAGTAAAACAAGTCAATTATTTTCCCCTTCCAAAATTGAAGATTTTATTTCAAATACATAGTGAAGAAAATTTTAAGTGGTCCAGTAACATTCAAGTACTTTTCACAAATCTTGTGTTCAATGGAATTTCTATCTTCCATTTATCCCTCCTTGGATAGAAATTGGCTGATAATACATTCACTTCATTTTCTTACAAGTTATTCATACTCTGTGTGTCTGTGAGGATAACACAGTATCATGTACTTGGCCAGTGAAACAACAGATTTATTTCCCCATGGACCTAGAGGCTGGAAACCTGAGATCAAGGTATACTACCCACCTTTGTCGTTGCTAGATACAATGGCTGGCAACAACAATTAAAACAAGGAAAAGTTTGATTTGGCTCAGTTTTCAAGAGGGTTCAGTCCATGGTTCTCTGACTCCAAGTCAGGAGGATCATGGTGGAAGGTCATGGTGGAGCAAGGTTGCTTAGTTCATGGCAGCCAGGAAAGAGAACAAAGAACAGTTTCAGAGAAGAAGAGTTTAAAAAGTAGGCATAGAATCCAAGGTCAGGCCTCCATGACCCATCCGGACACACCCAGACGTTTGCTCCACAAATTCCTTGGGTAGGTCACAAAGCAAATCAAGTTGACTGAAACTTCATCCTAATCACCGCATAAAAAGTGGACACAGGTGATTCCCCTAGCCCTTCCTTTTGGCTTGTAGGCACTGTTTTCTCCCTGCATCCTCCCATCATGGTCACCCCTTCCTGTATTGTCTATACTCATCTCTTCTTTTAGGAACACCAGTTCTGTTCATCAGAGTCAACCCAGTGACCTCAGTTTACCTTAATCACGTCTTTAAAGACTCCTGTGTCCAATTACAGCCACAATCTGAGGTTCAGCGGTCAGAGCTTCAGCATATGGACTTTAGCAGATATAGTCCATCCAATACCATGTAACAGTGGATTAGAAAATATCTGCTTATTTGAACCTTTTATATTCTACTCAAGAACATTTTTACACACTGCAACCCTCATCATCTGAGAGAGAGCATCAAGATGTGATTTCAAAGCAAGAATACAAAGGGACAAAATAGCAGGTATTTATTAGCAATAACATTCTCTTTTATGTGTGTATGTGTATATCACATTTTAAACATGATCATACACAAGTTAATGTAGATAAACTGAACATGAAAGGATCCCCTCTACCATACTAATAGAATACCAACATTTAAAAATATTATTCATCCATATGCATATATTTGCCAATTCCAAGGCTCCCATTTTCACTTACTGCTGAGGAATTGTACAATAATTTCAAGTTTAATCACATTTGAGAGAAGGACTCCAAACATTTGCTGTTTAAATTGATTTGGGGAGAATGAAAATCCACCAGGCTTAATCTGATTTGAACCTAATTAGCTTAAACTCCAAGTTTAGTAAATGCAATAGAAAGGGATGTTTCCCAAAAGGTATTCAGACCTTAATAGATATTACTAGGAGAAAAATCACTATGTTACAACTAAATAGAGCTGGGAAACAATAGTACAAGCTCTAAAATGTGCTTGTTGATACTAAAGTTTCATTCATAAAATCTTTCTTTTTCCTTCATGATGCATGAGTTGAATCTTGGCTATGTGAGCAGTATTCAGAATGTCTTGCTTACCTTTTCTTTGTGAATAACATGTTGTTCATTTACCCACATTTTAATGATAACCAGCTTGTCTTTTGGTTCATGCAGTGGCATCAGTTTTCAAAAACACAGTGGTTATCCAAAGGACAAGACGTAACCAGTGCAGGTGAGGGTGTGAAGAGAATGAACACTTGTATATTTTTAGTGGGAATGTGGATTGGTGAAGCCATCATGGAGAGCAATAGGAGTGTTCCTAAAGAATTGAAAAGAAGTCTACCATGTAATCCAGCAATCACTCTTCTGAGTATATATTGAAAGGATATGAAATAATTGAAAATCTATATGCAACAGCCAAGATTTGGAAACAACTTCACAATCTGTCAGTTGATGAAAGGATAAAGAAAACGTAAGGCATATTGTGCATCTCTTATCTAAAATCCTTAGTACCTGAAGAATTTAAAATTATTGACTATTCTGAATTGTGGAATATTTGGAGAATCTTAAATTCAATATGTTTAATTTGACACATAAAGTGCTCTAAAATCTGAACAGTTTTGAGCATTCATATTAAATACTGTAAAATTTCCTGGTTGGTCATAATGTTTCAGCTTTTGGATCTTTTCAGATTAGAAATACTCAGTGGACATCATATATATATATATATATATATATATTCATTGTCAAAGAAAGAAAGAAATTGTGCCATTTCCCAAAATGTAAATAAATCTGGAAGACATTGTGACCAATAAAATTAAACACACAGAAAAAAATATTGCATGACCTCAAGTATATAATACACAGACATAGAGAATACAATATTATTCACCAAGTATGGTGGAAAAGGGCAGGAAATGGGGAATAAAAGATTAAAGTTCAAAAAGTAGCAATTTTCTATGACGAACAAGTAGAGATCTAATAGATCCCATGAAGACTAGAGCTCCAAAATTGTATTTTATTATGGATTTGTGTAAAATACAGAGATTTTCTTTGTTCTTGCCACAAAACCATGACTCCTGTCAGGCAGAAACATAGGGGAAGGGCATAGCAGAGGGGCAAATGTGCTCCTCTCATGGCCACGGGAAGTGGGTGGGGACAAGGAAAAACATACCTTTAATCTCACACCCTCAGTTACCCACTTCTGCCCCGTAGCCCTCACCTCCTCAGAGCCCATTGAACTATGGAATCAGCAGCATATTGAAGAGTTTACAGCTGTCATGATCCGGGCATCTCCCAAAAGTCCCACCTGTGAACATTGTTGCATTGGACTGCAAACCTTCAACGCGTGACCTTTTGAGGGAAGGTACCGAGTCACATCACAACAACCATATTCTGTGAAATGCAATGCATCAGTGTGGGCAAGAGTCCACCTTGCTCTCAGGAGTTAATAACTTCTGGAGGAATGCAGAGCATTTCCAGTACACCACAATTCGCCAAAAGAGAAACCAATTCAAATGCAGTTTTTCAGAGTGTCGTTATGGAAAAAAAAAGAACTTCAAATATATGTGACATAAATTATCTCATTTGTACTGATCAGAACCAGAATTAGAATCAGTATACATAATTGATTAACTGGAGACCATGAACATTACCCTTGCTCGGAGAGGGTAAATTTAGACTTTTATGGAAGTCTATAGAGCGTGCATATTTTCCCTGATTATGCTGAACTTCTATACCTGAAATTAGTCTAATCAAAGAAAAATCATCTTGGTATAGCAAATATAAATGACTTATCTTCTAATTTCACACATAATCATCTACTGCTGGCTTCCTGATAAGAAGTTAATCAAACCGAGACATCTACAAGAGATTACATCTCTATAAATATTATCAATGTCTACAGGATGAATTCTGTTTCCAGAAATACATTTCATAAATATCATTTTCTTGGTGGATTACCGTCGGTGGAGAGTTATTTTCCTTTCTTTATGAATATTTCTCTATTAGCATCTGTCCTATTTGGCATATATGTTTTAATCATCAAAATAGGTAAATATTCATGAAATAATACAGCATTATGTTGCAAATGGCTATAAATGAAAGAGCATACATGTAACATTAACATATTCTGAGTCCAATTTCCAAATACTCTTCAGGCTTAAACCCATAAGCTTTACCATATATCAAAATCAGAAACCAATTCATATTTTTGTCTTACATGTAAAATGCAGTGTTAAAATTATTGGGCTGAAGAAAATTTGTCATTTTACTGTTTAGAAAAGTGTAAGAAAAAAATTTAATAAACAGTGTCGTTTTTCATGTGGATGAAGAATGCTAATTGGTTGGGAATATAGCCCAGTTCTAGAGCATTTATGTTTCATTCTTATGGACTTGGATTCAATTTCAAGCACCACAGAAAAACCAAGAGAGGGATGGAGAGAGACAGAGAGAGAGAGAGAGAGGGAGAGAGAGAGAGAGAGGGAGAGAGAGAGAGAGAGATACTATTACAGAGAGAGAGAGAGAGAGAGAGAGAGAGAGAGAGAGAGAGATGCTATTACATCTCAAAAGGTGTTTCCTTCCCCAATTGAATTTTGATTTTTCCAGTCTCACACTTAAGACACTGAAATTAAATATTTTTCATTTCTTGGCCATGTAAAAAACTTAGGATGTTATTTTACATACTGTATAATTTTTAGTTTCTTAAAATCAGTTTGACTTTCAAGCTATGTTTCCAGGTGCATTCAATAAACCTGGGTGCTCACAGGAATCATTCACATGCTATTTTCAGAAAACGTCTCCCAAGATAATTAAAGGACCTGACATTAGGGTATTTCATGAAATTATTCAATCTTTATGTCTTGTAAGTATATAAATGCACAGCCAAGAAATTTCTTGTTTGAAACCACTCCAGTTAAATGTCAAAGTGGAGTCAAGATTTGCACAAGGGAAATACCAAGCCTGGATTATAAATCGCCATTTTTTCTATGCACATAAAAGTGGATCTATTTGCATTAAAATTATTCAAAATGCTACTTTGTAGTCTCATGTTTCAAGCTAATATTATTTATTCAATACATAAGTTAATTAAATAGGTCATTGATTCTCTCCCTTAATGACAGCCTTGATCTCAAAGTTCATTTTTCCTTTTTTTTCAGTTACTATTATTTATTAGTACATAGTATCATCAAGAAAGCAAAAAATAACAAAGGCCAGTGAGGCTATGGGGGAAAAGGAACCTTTCTACATGTTTCCTTTTTCTGAAAGGTTATATCTCTCCATATCCTAGCAACTGACAGAGAGCTCAGGTATTTCTTAAATATGATCTTTACAGGATTCTTCTACTCCTTGAAAATCTTCCTTAAACAAATGTCTTACTATAATTTATTGTTCACATAAGTAAATTGCGTTCACATAAGTAAAAATTATATAGTTACCTTAATATCTGATTGTATCTTCAGGAATCTTAATTTAGATGTCCAAGTCAGTATCTCCTGTCCCATACATGCCTGTTCAGACCTATCCAAGCTAGCACTATAGGGAGAGAAAATACAAACTCTTTTAAAATATTTGAGAGTATTACAGTAGGAAAAACATTTCCCATTTTTCTTTATGCTTATCTGAGTTTTACATGTTTTGTTGAAAATGCATAGTTTCTGTTGCAATAAATGTGGAAGAAAAGAGAATTTCCATTTAATCCCACATTCATTCTATACAAATGATGAGTTGCAAAATATGTAAATTAGGCACAATGGGTAAAAAATAAGGCTAGCCCATAGCACTTTTATAGATAGGATCTCTTTGCTGTACAGGAAGAATTCAGACTCAGCAAGGATGACATCGCCTGAATGGGCGATGTGGATAGGAGAGCCTATGGTCCAATACTGTGGTTTGGGTTCTGGGAAATTAGTAAAACATTCAGAAACATGACTCTTTATAAGCTAGCAGATATACACAACAGTGCTTGACACTGTCATTTTCTTGATGGACAAATGAAAAGATAAAAAAATCTTCAGCTCAGCCATATACACATTTATTCTGAGATATATATTTACATCAACAAATCAGAGGGGTGCCAGGAGAACATATTCAATGTTTAGATTAACAGAAAACTTATTAAGAGACGCCTTCCCCAGCATGGTAGGTTAAGTATCTTTGAAGCTGGGGGATTATTCTGAATGGGATTAATGCAAATGTGTCTTCTACTATACTAATTTTTATCTACACATGCACTTGTGCTTTTTATAGATCTGTAGTATTTATCAATCTGAAATATTGGAGAGATGCATAGCCTATTTGATCACTGTTATTTCCTAAATATGCCAAATAATTCATATTACAGTCATAATTGTTTCATGGTTGTGTGTAATATTTGAGAACAATTGATTTGAGATTTAATTACTCCTGACAAAGCATACAGAGATGAGGATGGATTTCACATGAGTATAATTTGTATTTCTCCCTCCCTCTCTCTCTCTCTCTCTTTCTCTCTCTGTCTTTCACTCTCTATCTCTGTCTCTCTCCTCTACCTCCTCTTGTCTTTTCTTTTCTTTCTCTTTTCTAGGGCTTCTAAAATGATTTTATTTAAATAAATATCAGAAAGTGTAACTCTAGGGGAGAAAAGTGCACATTGCTAAAAGCAGTAATGCAAAACTTCTTTTTATTGTATGTGAAAAGATCCACTCCCTACCAATATCCTGCTTATCTGAATGTAGCTGTTGTAATCACCATGGCTTTTCTGTTCTATATTTCAATATTCAGTCATACAATTCACACACACACACACACACACACACACACACACACAATTGGTTTTCTTCCTGCTGTAACTGATTAAAACCTGATTCTGCTATATATCCTATCCTCTCTTCTCTTTTATAACCAGTTCTGGTCACTTTATATTCTGCGACACTCACTCTTACATTGGCAATATGTAAATGGCAGATTATAGTAGTAATCTAGTTGTGTATAGATCTTCTGTTGTATCAAAACATAAGAAATTGTACGAAATTCCACTCCCAGTAACATTCAACCTCATTTTAAACTTTCATTTAATGAATAAGAGGGAGCTATCTGGAGAAGGTGAGAAAGAAAAGAGAAGAAAGAAAACAGAAGAAGAGAAGAAAAACAACAAGAAGAAAAAAAGAAAAACAAGAGGGAGGAAATGAAGGAGGAGGATATGGTGGAGGAGATGGAGGAAGAGGAGATGGAGCAGGTGGAGATGGAGGAGGAGATGGAGGAGGAGAAGATGGAGGAGGAGATGGAGGAGAAGAAGATGGAGGAAGAGATGGAGGAAGAAGAGATGGAGGAGAAGGAGATGGAGGAGAAGGAGGAGATGGAGGAGAAGGAGGACATGGAGAAGGAGGAGATGGTGGAGGAGGAGATGGAGAAGGAGATGGAGGAGGAAATGGAGGAGGACATGCAGGAGGAGTAAGAGATTGAGGACGAGATGGAGGAGGAGGAGATGGAGGAGGAGGAGATGGAGGAGGAGGAGATTGGGGGAGGAGATGGGGGAGGAGTTGGAGAAGGAGATGGAGGAGGAGGTGGAGGAGGAGATGAAGGAGGAAATGGAGGAGGAGAAGATGGAGGAAGAGATGGAGGAGGAGATGGAGGAGGAAGAGATGGAGGCAGAGCAGATGGAGGAGGCAGAAGAGATGGAGGAGGCGGAGGAGATAGAGAAGATGGAGGAGATAGAGGAGGAGATGGAGGAGGAAATGGAGGAAGAGGAGATGGAGGAGGAGGAGAAGAAGATGGAGGAGGAGGAGTTGGAGGAGGAGATCGTGGAGGAGGAAGAGATGGAGGAGGAGATGGAGAAGAAAGAAGAAAAAGAAGGAGATGAGGAGGAAGAAATGTAGGAAAAAAGAAATGGAGGAAGGGATAGGAAGAAAGGACAAAGAAAGAAGGAAAGAAAGGAAGGAGGGAATGAGCCAAGAAAGGAAAGAAGGGAGGAAGGCAATGAAATCAAATAAAACATGCAAAGGAAAGAAGAGAAGGAGGCCATCCTTTCCTGTTTTTGAATCCTGGGCATGGAAAGAAAGGCTCTGCCCTGTATGTGAGCAGCTTTGGCCTTACAGCTTTTCTACATTTAACAGTTGCCTTGGAGTTCTGAGAGACCACATCCAGAAATCCCACCAAACTGGAAGATCTCGTCTGAGAACCACCAAAGGAAACTGGACAGAGTTCTGCTGGGTCCGCAACTGGACAAGCAGGTGATGGAGGCAGCAGCGATGGAAAACAGATGAAAACAAAACCAAAAACAGAGGACAGGAAAAGTGTCAGTGAAGGGGAATACCTGCTAAGAGTCACTGGGACATTTGTGAAGGGAAGTTCCATCTGCAACTGTCTCCAGTTTGGTAGAACAGAGGGCTAGGGTGGCTGGGAGCTGGACCCCCAAATGGATGTTAGTCCTCGACCAGAAAACATTTATCCAGCAAGAAAGTTGAGAGAGAAAATGAAAATTTCTGGAGACACGCTAATGCTAGCAGGAAGCAACTTAGTGTCAGCAACACAACCTCTTCACAGTTCATGAGTTTGAACTGTGAGTTTGTTTACAGGTAATTAATTACAGTGCTACATACTTCTACTCACCCTTCTTCAGAAGTGGCATGTCACCAACTTAAGCATAATTTTTTCTTAGTTTTGAACCTAGGGTAAGATAATTTTATCAGGATTCTGAGAGATAAATCACATGGAAACTTCTAGGGAATGCTTGTCAAAGAGGAAGGAAGGAAGGAAGGAGGAAGGAGGGAAGAGAAACAATGAAAGGAAGAGAGAGAAAGAGAGAAAGAGAGAGAGAGAAAGAAAGAAATAGAGGAAAGAAGAAAGAAAGAAAGAAAAGAAGGAAAGAAAGAGAAAGAAAGGATTGCATGACCTTCAGTCATCTTTGTATGAATATTCATTCTGTAGTCCTCATAGTGGAGTCTATTATCAGATGCGTAAATGTACAACACAGAATGTTGGTTACATTGCATTTATAAAGGAAAGCTTTTCATGACTCAAATTATAACCATTCTCAAATTTCTCCCTTTTTCTTTAGTAAAATTGTCTGAAGGAGAGTCTATGATTGAAAGAACTGAGATATGATTTTTTTCCTAATATCACCAAACGATTGTTCCAATACTTGTAAATATTATTGACAAAATTGTTTATTTGAAGTATTTTAGACTTTAAAAAAAAAACTAAAGTATTTGGAAATATATACATATATATGGGTATGGATAAGATATATAAGATTATATAAAATATATATAATAGATTAGGTTTCGAATATATCTGTTAGATTTCATATATATATATATATATATGTCTTTTAGGTTTCATATTTTTGAAACAAATATGGAATGAAATTATTTTGAAACTAGTTTCTCAACTCAACATCCTGTTTCACAAAGTATCAAGATGTAATATGTACATATACTAATATCCCATATTAATATATTCATTATGTATCACAAACATATGCTAATAAAAAGATTAAAAAGAGAGAAAAACACTCCCTTTGAAAATAGGTACCAGGCAATGATATGTCAATGTTATTGTTTGCAGCAGAAACTATGTGAGTGATTAAAAAAGACATAAAACTTATGCTCCTGAAAGGGTAAAGTAAAATTATTTGTAGGTAGTATCATCACTTGTCTAGAAAATGCCAGAGAATAAAGTATTTAGATTCACGTGAGAGATAGTTACAAAGATTCATGCGAAAATCATTATACTCATACTTGTAAAATTTATGTACAATAGGCATAAAAATGCATCATGTGTGTTTCATTAAATTTGTAAAGAAAAATATGACAGGAGGAAATCATAAAATTATACAACAGAAAAATTATCCCATCTATGTAAACTTTTGAACATTTAATATTAACTAAATTAATTTTAAATACAAAATCACTGAAAGACTAAAGTCGGATTGCAGATGGAAGCAACTAGACTACTATACATAGTTCTGCATAAAATCTTATCACGTACCTTCCACATTATTTTGCTAGAATACTTTAATCTTTTGTAGTTCTTGGGACCTGGTAAGTTGTTCCTAAGAGGATACTGAAACCATGAAAAATGAAATTATTCTGGGAGGCTATTTCTGCTCACCAGTATCACCTAGAATTAGAAGAAAATCAGTGTTTAACAACAAAATAGAACATATCTACCAACCAAAGGCATGTGAAGGAAGAAGGCTTTATAATGGTGTCACCTTTTACTTGATAGTGTGCCAATCTTTCTGAGAAAATCATTATTTTTCAGATAATACAAATATTGAACAAATTTCTATGGAAACTTTACAAAGTTATTTAAAAGAAATCACACAAAAATTTTTTGAACACCATCTACTCCTCTGCATTTTCTTCTTGTTCCCTAGGGAAAAATAATACTTTTTGTCTTTGCAACTCTGATCAAAAGCACTTAGAATTGAGTCTTAGGTTTATTTCCATACACTGTTTTTTGTTTTGTTTTGTTTGTTTGGTACCGGGAATCAAACTCTGGACCTTGCTCTTGAGAGGCAGGCGGCAGCACCACTGAGCCAAATCCCCAGCCCAAAACATTTTTTTTTAGTTCTTTGTTGTCCTTTTTCACTACAATTAGAATATTTATGTCTTCCCCAAATCAAAATAAACCTAAAGTCATATAATGGCATTGTTCCCTTTTTTTTTTTAGCTTTCATAAATTCCTGTTTAAATTCACACACTTATGGGGAGAACGTGGTACTTCAATATGTGTATATATTGTGCAATTATCAAACACACAGGAGGAAGAATCTTTATAAAACAAATGGAAGAAAAGTCAACATCAATTTCTTTTGAAATAACTCGCTACCACACTCATTCTATTGACAGGTAATGCATCTTCGTGCTTCCTCAGTGGCTGATTATTGCAGAAGCAAGCACTAAAGTCTATTCAAATAAGGCAGACTGCAACATTCTAAATGGAAGTGGCATTTCTCTTTTAGAAGTGCATAGTCACAGCAATTTACATAAAATATGGTGTGAATAAATACAATCATGAAAGCAAAGATACCAGCACCTGTCCTAAAAGCTTCCTGAGCATAAGATGAAAACATAGTAGTTAAGCTCGGGAACAGTAATTTTAACACCAGTAAACTATAGATAAGTCCTTCTGTTTATTATTATTACTATCATCATCATCATCATCAACAACAACAACACTACCACCCCTCTAGTTCTTTGACACAGTTTCTCTCTATGTATTCCAGGCTATCCTTGAAATCACTAATGTATATAGCCCAGGCTTGACTTGAACTTGTGGAGAGCCTCCTGCCTCGGTCTTCTGAGTGCTGGGATTACAGGCATGGGCCATCATGTCTGTCTATCACTTCCAAAATTTCCTCTGGCAGATAACTCTGAATTATGAAGAATACGTGAAACAAATATCTACACAGAGGAGGAGCAGATAAATTATTCAAGGTTTGAAAGAAAGGATTATATAGCTGTTATTAAGTAACCTGAGGATACATAGTGATTATAAGAAGTTTACCAGTGAGCAAAATCCTGTAAATATGCAGCTTTAAGGATTCCAAGTCTACATAATTGCAGTTTGACTAATCAGATTGACCTTATAGACCCTACAGGTAAAAGAACCAGAGGTTCTGAATGGTTTTTAAATTTCTGTCTTGAAAAGTAATGTTCCATCTTCCTAAAGAGTTAAAAACAACAAATTACAGTGATCTATTCACACCTATGTTTATGTAAAAAATGTGATATTAAACTGTAAGACCGAGGGCCTTACCAAACGCTCCGAGGAGCTGACTGCAGTGAAGAACACCCAGGAAGGAACACACCGGAGAAGTTGGAAAGTAAAACAGACCTTTATTAGTCTGGCCAGACGGTACTCCCAAAGCAAAGTAGCTTAGAGAGGCAACTGGCTCAGAGTCCGAGGTTGTTTTTATAGGGGGTCGCAGGGGAAGTTGGCAAGCAGAAATACAAAAGTGGAGGAGAGAGATAAAACAGACCTTTTACAGATTGTCCTTAAGATAGCATATTCAGATATGGAGTTGGGCAAGCATGACAGAACTCTACTCACACAACAGACCTTCCTGGCACAACAACAAGCACATCCCTGGAACTCGATGTCTACCTGGTGATCCGTAACAGAAGCAGACAAGTTGGGGCCCTATTACAAGATGGAGTAACTGTTGTTCAGTCTTACAAAACCACCAACAGAATGAAGAGGCAACCCACAATGTGGGGAAAAATTTTTACTAGCTATTCCTGAGACAAAGAACTACTATCTAGAATATACAAAGAGCTAAAAAAAATCAGACCCCCAAATTTAAAGACACAATCCAAAAATGGACATCTGAAATGAACAGACATTCTCAGTTGAAGAAGTAGAAACAGCAAATAAACATATGAAAAAATGTTCAACACCACTGGTCATTTGAGAGATGCAAGTGAAAACAACACTGAGATTCCACCTCACCCCAGAAAGAATGGCTGCTGTCAAGAAATCAACCAATAACAAATGCTGGCGTGGGTGTGGGGAGAAAGGAACCCTTCTCCATTGTTGGTGGGAGTGCAGACTGGTGCAACCACTGTGGAAATCAGTATGGAGATACCTCAAAGAACTAGAACTAGAGGTCCCATTTGACCTAGATATTCCCCTGCTGGGTATCTTCCCCAAAGAATTAAAAGAATCATACCACAGTGATATATGTGCACCAAGTTCATAGCAGCAGAGTTTTTAATAGCTAAAGCTTGGAAACAGCCCAAATGCCAATCAACTAGTGACTGGATAAAGATTTTTTTTTTTTTTTTTTTGGTACCGAGGATCAAATTCGGGTCCTTGCGCTTGCGCAGCAGGAGGCTAAACCACTGAGCTACATCCCCGGCCCAAATTTAATACTTTTCTCTCTTTTTTTGGTACTGGGGATCGAACTTGGCACCTTGCACTTGTGAGGCAGGAGCCGGAACCACTGAGCTAAATCCCTGGATAAAGATTTTTAAAATACAATTTAGTACTACTCAGCCATAAAGAAAGATAGAGACATTTATAGCTAAACGGATACAGCTTAAGGTCATATCCTTAAGTGAAATATATAGAACATACATGTGTAAATACCAAATTGTTTCTCTGGTGTGAGAAACTGAACATATAAATGAAGACCAAAATGTATAATAGATAATGTGAAATAGGAAGAAAATGTTTGAAGGGGAAGGGGAACTGGAGGGAGGAGGGATAGAAAGAAAAGAAAGGAAAGAAAAAAATGAGAAAAGAAGGGAAAAATGGAATGAAAGCTTTTGTAAATAAGGAGAGGTGGATGGGGTTGCAGGGAGGAAAGAGGAATGGGAAAAAATGAGAATCAAGATATATCATGTACAGGTAGAAATTCCCAATGATGGATGTGATCGTAATGTACACCTAAAAATGTAATGAGTACAAAATGGGATATTAAGTGAAGCACACTCAAATCTGTGAGGTTTGCCCATATGCTTGGGCTGTATCTCCAGGACTTACTCTCATTAGTCAGCAAAAATGCATGTGCTGTGATTTGTTTGAAGTCAGTTACCAGAGAGAGTGAAGCTCAGTGGTAGCATGTGGACTTAGTGTGCACAAGGCCCTGAGTTTGATCTGCAACACCACCAAAGTAAGTCAATTAAATAAAAATATTTCTCTTTGAATCCATGAACATTTTTATGGAGAGCTGCAAACATTCAATGAAAACAGGTGACTCATACAAAGTGAGAGATAAATCATGAAAAAGAAAGAGAACGGAAAGTAACAGAAATACTCCCCGTATCACTCAAATATTGAAGTGAATCATATTTGTTTGCATTAAATAATAAAGGAGATACACTATTGGACACAATGGAATATTCTCAAGAGCTCCTACACTGGGGAGAAACTTTTTCATACTCCAGATATGATTAACAAATATCTTGAGGGATCCTGGAACAATGGCACATGTTGGTAATCTCCAATACTCTGAGAGACTGAGGCAGGAGGATTTCAATTTCAAATCTAGTATGGGCAACTGATCAGGATCTTGTCAAAAAGAAAAAAAAACAGGACTCTGGATGTAGCTCAGTTTGAAGGCCTTGGATTCTACGTCCCCTACTACAAATAATTAAGTAGCCAGAGGTTCTGCTTTTTGTTTGCTGGTTATTTCTTTCAATACTCCTCCCTCTGAGTAGGAATTTCCACCCAGGCAGCATAGGCTCTGGTTCAGTAGCTTGATTTAGAAAATGAGCAGAAGTATAAAGCCACCTGCAGCTCACCACTTTCTGTATCTTACCCTTGTCATTAAAGGCATTAAAGGTGTGTGTTTTTTAGTTCCTATCAGCTGAAGAATGTAATTGCCTGTTATCAGTCACTATCAGTTGAAACTTTTTTTATTAGGCTTAAAATGAAGCATTTTTGGGGTGCTTTTATCAGTTAAAGCACTGTCATTTGTTATCTATATATTCCACTGCAGAAACAAATGAAAAGTCTATTTTATAGACTTGTTAAAAAGACTATATATTTTGTTCCCAGTGCCTCCAGCTTTAAAAATATATCTATTTATTATACACACACTCTTGCAATATTAATACATATATAGAGAGATAATCATACAAAAAATTTGTACATTTAGATAATAAAAAATATACCTACATTTAAACCACTCATAATAGAGAATTGCTCAAAATTTCCAAAACATATCAAAAAGGGAAAAATATCACTATAAGTAAGCTACTATATTCTTTGATCATGACCTCCAGTACCATCCAGTGACAAAATAATTTATGGAATTGGGTCCTAAACAGGATTGAGATGAACATATTTCTCCAAGATGTGTATTTGAGTTTATTTGGATTTAAAAATGAACATTTATTACACACACACACACACACACAGTCACACACACAAATGTGTTTATACATGTATCTCTAGTATGCATATATCTAAGACATAAATTTGGAGATCCATTCCATATGTATATTTATGGTATATATATTTGCATCTATGATATATTTTTACACATATATGAAGATGTCATGCATATACATCAAATACTCATGTTTACCCATGACTCATATATACACACATTCATTTGTACATAATGTATTCATGTAATAGATGTATATCTAGCTCTTATAGATAGGTATATCATTGTGTATTTGTTTATGCAGTAATTATCTATACATATGATTATGTCATACATTGCAGTATATAATATAATATGTTATATATTATATATGATTATGCCATATATTACAGTATATATGTTATGATATATATTATATATAGTCATACATATATATACAGATATTAGTTGTATCCAAGTCCTCTATAGGCATGCAGTACTTGAATATCCAACTATCAATCTGCCAACTTTTCAGGTTACATATGTACATCGGATTTGTTTGTGGTACTGGGGATTAAACCCAGGGTGGCTTTATCCCTCAGCTATATACTCCACATTTTTTATTTTCCTTTTAGTTTGAGACAGGGTCTCATGAAGTTGGTGAACATGAACTTGCTGTCTTCCTGCTTCAAATTCCCAAGCAACTGGGATTACAGCTGTGAACTACTGTGCCCACACACATCTGCTTCTCATACATACATATTTTCTTTATTCCTGTCCTCAATCCAGTTCTCATATATAAGTGTAACCGTGTCATACATGTATAACTGATTCCTATACATGCATATATTAGTCATGTATATATATAACCATTTTTATGACAAATACAATCACGTCATATATGTATAACCAGTTCTTATAACACATATTTGTATCATATGTACATCACCAATTCTTATTCATATTCTTAGATTATCCATATGCAAATTTATTCTATTTTTACAACCCAAGATGTTGTAGGCCCTTGGCCATCTCTCTACCTCTGAGCTAAACCTCCTGCCTTTATGTTCTTTTCGTTTGTTTCCTTCTTTCTTGAGACAGGATATTGCTATGTAATCCAGTCTGGCCTTGAACTCACTATATAGCCCATGATGGCCTCAATCTTGTAGCAATCCTCTTGCCTCAGCCTCCTGAGTGCTGGGATTACAGGCATGCACCACCACACCAGGATTCCTGAGATCTTATGTAATTGATGTACTTTATTTTAACTTTGCAATTTAACTTCAGCAGTTCTCACTTAAGGTCATTTAAAAAAATTGCTCCAAGATGTCTCTTTCCCCTCTGGCCATCCCTCCTGTGCATCTCATGAAGTTCACTGTAGGTAGCAGAAGACAGAGAGGCAAAGTGGCTGTGTGACCTTGAGGGGCTTTCTACAAGTTCTGCCAAAGATTCTTAGCCGAAACTAAACAAGAAAGAACAAACCAGAAAGTTGTTTAATGAAAGTATCAGCATCCAAGGAGATGCCTCACTTGGCTGCAAGGTTTACATCTTAAAATCACGGAGGAAATTAAAGAAAGTTGCATTATAGCATAGAGTAGGCTCAGCAATGGAAACGCACTTCCTATGTGCACAATACCAGTGGAAGGAAGGAAAACTTCGGGGAACATCGCTATTGGTCTTTCTATTTCAACAATCAATGTATCACTCACTTTCATCTACGTGAAGTTACTTACCTGAGATGAACTCGACTCTGATTCTCAGCTACCTGGAGAAAGAGTCATGGTGCCTATATTTCAGGAAATAATAATAATACCTCAGGGATATACAATTTCAGCTGCTCAAAGGATACTCTGCAGCTCCCAGATATAGAAATGATTTTGCATATGGATGCATGTAGGATCAAGAGGGGTAAGTAACTAGAAATCTTGAAAACATCATGTGCAGAATTCTCCAATGGAATTTGACAATACACCATTTCTCTAGAGCACTGTTTTTTTCTCTTTTTCCTCTCACTGGAATTGAACCCAAGACCTTCCCCTAGAGGTGCACACAAAACAATTTCTTTAGACATGATTTTACTAAGTCGCTTGCCTTCCCAGGCTAGGTTCCAACTTGCAATCCTCTTGCCTCACCTTCCCAGAGTGTTGAGTTTACAGGTATGTAACGTCAAAACCAGCAGAACATCTTCAGAAAACTTTTTCATGTGTAGAATTCACACTAAAAGAAACTGACATATGCTTAATTCTCATACATCAAAAAGGAATGCATTTATATCAAAGTGAATTTGATACTTTATTGAACAATGAATGAATAAAAACTATTACCTTTTGACATGCTGGATTATGATGTGAATATATATAAGCCAGCCATCTCCCCAATTTGTAGTCCAGCAGGAAAAGTAGTGTATAAAAAGCAAGCTATGAATGTCTCCATCGATGGAGGCAGTGGTTGGATCTCTTACAAATTGTGCAGTAAAATTAGATTCTTAATAGCAGGAATGTACATGCCTATTCACACAATGAATTTTTTTGTTATGTATGACTAAAGACCACATACAACCTTAAACCTACATTGCTTTCCGAAAGCTGAAGGTTCCTTGCAAGGATAATTGGCTCATTGCTTTTATTCACCTCGTCTCACACCATGATGGTCTCTAGACTTCACACAGGAATCCAGCTATTGCAGGGCTCTTTCTTAATTTGTACAGAGAATCCAAGAAAATATCTATTACATGGCAACAATATTCAATTCACATGCATTTTTACAAACTGAATAAAACACATGTAGGGACTGTGGATGAACATTATGTAAGAACAATGAAGCATACGTTGCTTCCTAATGATGGCAAGTCTGGATCAGTAGAGAATGACAGCAAAATTGGCAAAAAGACTTCTTTAAAGAGGTGAAAATGGCTCCTATGAGATGTTTTGAAATCTTGGAGCAATGAGTCCACCAAAACAGATCTCATTGTATTATTCACTCCCTGATGTCAACAGATTTCTTGTGAAAACTCTAGATTTGTATAGAGTTATCTTCTTGGATGACCTGTTTAATGCAAGCATTGGCCTCCAAGGATCCTGCCTCACTTGGGTGTGAGGTTTGCATCTTAAAATTCAAGTGAATTCTCTCATGCCATGCATGTTAGGGTTTGTTTTACAGGAAAAGAATCTATAAAACATATGTATAACACAAGAGGATTTCCTAGGTAGGTGAACAAGACTAGAGCCAGGAGACTCTAAGGTGGCAATCTGCTTGTGGAGAACCCAAGAAAGCAAGTTCTGCTCCCTCCAAGGAGCTGGAAGCTACAGAACAAGAGGAAGGAAGGATGAAGCCCCAGTGCCAGATCAAAGGCCTGGAGGCTCCCAGGAAATTCTGCAGGGCTGGTCTGCATTAGGAGGCTGAAGACACTGGAGGCCAATAGCCAATGGTGATGGTAGCAAAGGACAGACCTACTCAGGAAGCATAGAGCTCTTCCAAAATGGCGACACTTCCTTCTTCTTTCCCTTTTTATGCCATCCAGCCTACAAGCCTATTGGCTAGTGCTGTCCACATCTGGGGTGGATCTTCCCTGCTCAGTTCGCTAGGTTATGTGTTTAATCATCCATAGACACAGCCCAAACTGTGTTTTAATAATCTGTTGGATGTTTGTTAATATGTTTAAGGCAACACTTTATGATCAAGCATCATACCATCTCTTGTGTGAATTTGCATTTCTCCTGCCTCAGTCACACAGTATGTTGGGATTATAGATGTGTTCTCTGAGCATCTTCTAATAAAGAATGAGTCTTTATTTAAATGTCATATCTACGTGGAATCAAAAAAGGACAGACACCAACTTTCCCCAAATCAGCATGTACAGGAACCTCAATCCTAACCTGAATCTTCATGGTATTCATCTTTCATTATTGAAAAAATTGAAAAGTTGATTATAAATTTAATAGATATCCACAAGAAGAGAAGAAAAACATCTCCTCTATGGCATTATTAAAGATTATCATCATTTGTACAGACAAATATGGCAGTTCCTATTATTGCAGAGAGCTAAGTTAGTTAGAAATTGTTATAAGGTAGTTAGACAAAGCTGGGCCCTCAGCATAGGAAAACAATTGAGGCACATTCACTGGTTAGCATTATAAAAAGGAAAGAGGTATTATTTCCCCTTAAGATTAATAGCTGTGATTGATATTCTAGATGGACATCAATCTCTCTAATCCATTTCCTTTCCAGAAATTTCTCTACAGGACTCATTTTCCCATTTGATCTCCATTTAATCAATATCACCTGGGTGACTGTACTTGTAACTTTATTGGTTGATCATGGTTTTGTCCCACCTCACACCTGCCTTGTAATTTTCCATTAGGTCTAATAGTTTTGTTCCACTTTGTACCCTCCTCTCCTCATGACTTTGCCCCATAAAACACCTTTGAGAAGTTGGGTGAGTGGGCAACCCACTTTCTGGTCCCCCTTCTGTCTCTCTTAGACAGAAGCTCTCTTTCCCTCAATAATTTTTTTCTATTCTTAACCTCTGTTGTTCCTAGAATTCATTCTTTGATTTTAGAGAACATGAACTCACATTTCAGATATCTAGCAGGTTGAGAGTTATAACATTTCCCTTGTTTGGATTATTTTTGCTTATGTGGATTACTTGCTGCCCTATATCACTATGTTCAAGAAATGCCTATTGGCTCTTCTACCATATATTCACGTATCTTCTATCTTCTACCATGTATCCTTACAAATACATGATACATTTACATGTAGCACCAGACTAAAATTCTGTCCTCGTGGCCTCTTTTGCTGAAAACTCAAGCTACACGACACTGCATGCTGCAGTAAAAATTGTAGGGTGCTGCACAAAAATAGTTTTAAAAAATTATTGGTACACACCTGTAGTACAGAATAATGATGTTCATAACATGGCACCAAACATTTTCAATCCCTTTGTGCTTCTCTTACTTTCCCCTCTCCCTGTCTCATCCCATTTTCTGCATCTCTGTTTTCTAGCTAGTATCCTATGATCTCTCCTCTATTTCAGTCATTCATCTTTTTATTTGAGGTTTTTTAGGTGACAACATGTGATATTTAGCATTCTGAGTCATTTTTTTTCATTATGTACATTAGTACATTGTGGGTATACAATATGATAACATTCATCATTGGGAACTTGCACTTTTACATGATGCATCTTGATTCTTATTTTTCCCCCCTTCCCCTGCCCTCCCTTCAACCCCACCACTCCTCCCTATTTACAAAGACTTTGTTTTGATTTTTTTCCTTTTGTCATATTTATTTCTTTCCTTTCTTTCCTTTCCCCTCTCCTTTCCCCTTTAGACCTTTTCTGAGCTGGATTAGAACTCCAATTTGTGTCCCCATTCCTGACTTGTTAATGAAATTTCTACTCAGCTCTTGTGGCTTCGCGTGGACCTTTTGAGATGGTGATACTATGAAATGAGCTGTTCAGGCAAGAATTTTAAGGAAATTTGTAAGGCAGAGACGATATTACCTGTGTCTTTTGTCCACCCCTCATATATTGATTAGAGTTCTCCAGAGGGATAGAATCAGGTGAATATTCGTCTACATATCCACAGTTATGTAAAGGGTTTACTCAATAAGCTTACAGGAGCCAAGCTGGCAAGTCCACAATAGCACTGAGTCCCAGAGGATCCAGTAGCAACTCTGCCCACAGAATAAGAGGCTTGAAAGACACAGCCTCGGCCCATTGCTGAAGGTCTGGAAGCGCCCTGGAGATTTGCAAGTTGAGAGCATGTTAGAAAATTTAAGAAACTGGACTCAGCCGTGGGAAGTGGTTGTAGCCAAAAATGCACCAGGGAAAAGAGAATGGAGCTTTTCTAAATGCAGGCTAACTTCCTCCTTCCTTCTTCATTCCACAGAAGATGCAAGCCTATTGGCTGGTGCCGCTCACAACCAGGGTGAGTCTTCACTTTCAGTTTGCTGGCCTGTTTGCCAGTCATCGCTGGAAACGCCCGAGGACACAAACAGGAGGACTTCATTAATGTGGGAGACATTTCTTAATCGGTCAGTTGATGATCATGTTTCTTTTTTCTTCAGAGTTATATTTTATTTCACATTGATAGAAACCATGAGACACATTTATATTGTCCAGCATTACAGCACAACATTTCAATGGAATATTTCTTGCTGTAAATAAGATGTTACTGATCTGTGTAACTGGAATAAGTTCACAGTTCAAGGTAAAGCAGAATGACATAGTAAATGATTAAAATTTTTGAATCCAGATAAACATATGGCTTCCTTATAAACATCCTATGTAGTACATCACCAGATTATTTCCACGATCAATTAGCACCATAAGGATGCATTCTTAACATTGTCTTGGTAAGTTGAAGTACAGCAGAAAAGTAACATAGTTCAGAAATATTAAGCATATGTTTTTGCTACATTTCAAACTGTATGGTAACTATACCATATTTACAGTCCTGATTAACCTTTATTACCCCCAAATTTACTTTCAAATAATTTTTTTAGTATTAATCTGGAAATTTTGACCTTAAAATCAAATGATTTCTGTTTTTATGTTTGCAAAAAGACTAATTTTAAAGATGATTTGAAGTGAAAATTTTAAAAAGTACCAGTGACAGATAAAAATAAAGCAATTTTTTCCTAATGGATTGTTTGTTTTCTACAGTAGTTGCTTTCAAACATATGTACAGAAAAGTAAACTTAATGCAGCAAGGAGACTGAATAAGAAATTAATTTTCAAGATCAGTATTAAATATTTCTGTACTTACCAGAATATGATCTAATTATTCATTCAACTGCCTACAGAAAAATAAAAAGATTTTATTATTATCTGAATTGAAGTTTCTAAATAACTAAGTTTAAATTTGAACTAAATTATAATTATTTGAAATATAAAATATAAGAAGTTTAAGTAATGTTTGCTTTCTTTTAAAGTGCATATAGATTTCAAATACCAAGTGTCTGTAATCCAGAATATCAAATTACAGCATGTATTGACAGTAGATGCCTATGGCAGGGAGGCAATATATTTGGTCTTCTATGAAGGATAATCATGAAAGAAAACATTTTTTTCTTGAGAAGAGAAAATATTAAATAGAAGTGATATGAAGCAAAAGAAAAACCTTGTCCCCCAAATAAAGGGGCCATTAAATGAAGAGAGAAATTTTACTCTCTACTGACAAAGGCTTTATCCCTATTGTCATGAATAATGTAATAACATCTAATTCTTATGTATTACATTCATTATGTATAATGAACACATATACAAAAATACAGACTTGCACGGTGACTAAGCAATTTTGGAATAAATCATAGAGTAAGTCACAACATGCATAAATCATTTATACCTAAGCTGTTCATTTTGCCTAAACAATTATCATTAGCATGCTGGTAATTTTCAAATAATGTAATAAAAAATATCGTGTTGTAGTCTTTTATTATTTTGCTGAATTATATTTCAGAAAAAGAACTGAGCTGCCTCACCTATTTTAATACTGGTATATTCTGGATCTCATTATACAAACACATGTATAGAAACTTAAAAGATTATACATTTTCCACAAGGAAACATTATTTATTATATGTCATTAATGTGTATTTTTTTTAAACATAGAAAAGTGTAGTTTTTATTAATAAAACCAGTTTCTCTTTGATACTATTAAGTGCATGTTGAAAAATGTTTAGAGTATTGGTTTAGAGGATCACTAAATTGTTCACTGCTCATATGTGTGGGTAAGGATAGCTCAACCCACTTGCCAAACTTGGGGTGTAAAATTATTTTAACATTTTAAAAAAATTTATATATTAATTGGTACATTTTAGGTTTGCAATACATTTACATTTATCATTGGGTGTTTGTACCTGAACATGATGTATCTTGGTTCTTATTTTTTCCCCATTACCTGTGCACCCTTCACCACCTCCACCCTTCCCTATTTACATAGATTTCATTTCCATTTTTTCCTTTTCTTGTAATATTTCCTTTCCCTTCTTCCCTTTCCCCTTCCCATCCCGCCACCCCTCCACCTTTGTACCTTTTCCTATTTCAAATTATCAATTATTCATTTTAATCATTTTCATCCTTATTTACACTTTCAGTTTCTCACACTAGAGATACTATTCAGTATTTACACATGTGTGTCCTATTTATTTCACTTAAGAGTATGTCCTCAATAAGCATCTACTTAGCTATAAATGACTCTAGTTTCTCATTCTTTATGGCTGAGTAGTACTCCATTTTATAAAAAACACATCTTTTTCCAGTTTCCAGTTGATGGGCACTTGCGCTGTTTCCAAACCTTAGCTATTACAAATTGTGCTGCTATAAACATAGGTGCACATATATCGTTTTGGTATGATTCTTTTAATTCTTTGGGGAACATACCCAGTAGGGGAATAGCTGGGTCAAATGGGACCTCTAACTCTAGTTCTTTGAGGTATCTCCATACAGATTTCCACAGTGGTAGCACCAGTCTGCACTCCCACCAACAATGGAGAAGGGTTCCTTTCTCTCCACACCCCCGCCAGCATTTGTTATTGGTTGATTTCTGGATAGCAGCCATTCTTTCTGGGGTGAGGTGGAATCTCACTGTTGTTTTGCCATAGCAATTAGACAAGAGAAAGAAATAAAAGGAATAAAGATAGGAAAGGAAGAAGTGAAATTGTCATTATTTGCTGATGATATGATACTTTACATAGAGGACCCAAAAAAACTCATTCAAAAACCTTCTAGACCTAATTGACAGATTCAATAGAGTAGCTGGATATAAGGACAACACTCAAAAAACTATAGCCTTCTTATACGCAAATAGTAGACTCATTGAGAGAGAAATTTGGGAAATAATTCTTTTTACAATAGCAACTAAAAAAATGAAATATTTAGGAATCAACCTAACAAAGGATGCAAAAGACCTCTACATTGAAAACTACAGAACTCTGAAGATCAAAGAGGATATAAGAAAATGGAAAGATATCCCTTATTCCTAGGTAGAAAGAATCAATATAGTGAAAATGGTCATACTTCCAAAACTACTATATAGATTTAATGCAATACTGATTTAAATTCCAACAATATACTTCACAGAACTATAGAAAACAATCCAAAAATTCATTTGGAAGCAGAAGAAACCTAGAATAGCAAAAGCAATTCTAGGCCACAGAGACATGGCTAGGGGCATCACAATCACCAACTTGAGACTATATGACAAAGCTACTGTGATAAAACCAGCATGGTACTGGCAAAGAAACAGACCCAAGGATCAGTGGAATAGATTAGAAGATGCAGAAACAACTCCAAACATACTGAGCCACCTCATCTTTGACAAAGGAGCCAATTGCCTTCATTGGAGAAAAGATAGCCTGTTCAATAAACAGTGTTGGAAAAACTGGATTTCAACCTGCCAAAGATTAAAACTAGACCCATACCTATCACCATGCACTAAGCTAAGATCAAGGTGGATTAAAGAGCTAAATATCAAGACAGAAACAGTAAAATGCTGGAAGATAAGTTAGGTAGAACTCTTGAAGACATTGGCATAGGAAAAGACTTTATGAACAAAACTTCAGTAGCACGGGAGCTAGCACAAAGAATCAACAACTGGGATCTCATCTTATTAAAAAGCTTCTGTACTGCAAGAGAAACTACCAACAGAGCTAAGAGACAACCTACAATATGGGAAGAAATTTTTAGCAGCTGTACCTCAGACAAAGGTCTACTATCTAGAATATATAAAGAATTGAAAAAAATCAGACCCCCCAAATTCAAAGACCCAATTCAAAAATGGGCATCCGAAATGAATAGATGTTTCTCAGACAAAGAAGTAAAAACAGCAAATAAATATATGAAAAAATGTTCAACATCACTGGTCATTCGAGAGCTGCAGATCATTAATGTGTATTTGAAAAACACCTAACACTGCAAACATTAGAAGTTTTTTTGATTGGGCATGGGAAAAAGTTTGTACTGTACTCCAATGCTGCTGGTGTACTTCTACACAAGGCTCTCACTGTCATCAATCAATTGCAGGTAGTAGTTTATCAATGGGTTGCTTGACAGCCATCGTTTCCTCTTGACATGAACTACGCATCATGCCTTCATAGGTTTTGAAGGTTACATTGGCTGGATTTACTAATGATTTTAGTTTTCAACAGTAAGGAAACCAAACATTAGGGGAACTAAAGGGTCTCAATCTCATGGCACTGGAGAATTGAAATACCTTTGTTAAACCACTGATAGGACCCTGTGGAAATGAAGCCCGAAGTGGAAGCCAGCAGCTAAGTGCAGTGACACCTGCCAGTTTCTGCTGTTCATTTAGAGCAGTGAATAAAGATAAAGCTCCTCTCTGAGAAAATCCTCCCAAAATAATTCTGTTAGAAGGAATGCCATTCTTCACCTCTTGCTCTGTTCAAGCTTTTACATTTTCTGCTGCCTGTTTAAGTCTAGTTCATCCTCCTGAAAATCTGGTGAAACCCCAATATCAAACCAAGAAGGCATAGCCAAGTTCACAGGTAATGTTACAGGCATGACTGGCGCATGTGGGCAGATATATTTGATATGTGAACTGCTGATACTTGCAAAGGCTTCTGCCCATTCATGCCTAGTATCTCCCTATCCAAGAAGGGAAATAACCACAGTGGTGGCTGGCAGGGTGGCGGGCAGGACGGCTGTGTCTGACCAGTCATATTGTTGCTCCACATCCACCAGCTTAGCGGACAGCGCTGATCTTATTTCTTTACACCATGTGGGTGACATATCAAATTTCTATTGGCCTATTGTTGCACTCCAATTTAGCTTAAATGCATATGTATATGTGTACATATGTATTTTTATTTTTATTATTTTTATTTTTTTGTTAAATTCTTTTATTGGCACATTTTAGGTATACAATATGTTTACATTTATCATTGGGTGCTTGTACCTGTACATATGCAATTGTTATTGAGACAAGAGAATTAACCTAATGCAAACCATTTGCCCATCATAATAAGCACAATCCTTTGCTATATATTTAATATTATACGTTTTTATACCATTGAGCTCATTATAGTGAATCTTTGGGAAGAAAAACAACTAAATAAGGAAATGCATAAAATTCGACCAATTTTACAAAGAGTTTCTTTTAAAATTATTTGAGAAAACAGTAAACATAATTTATTTCAACTCTGGCCAGGGCACAAAAATAAATAGCAAAGTTGACAGCATTTCTAAATTTATTAGGTTATAAATTGTACTTTGGATTCATAGTTATTAACTCACAATAAGATAGAATATGTAAAAATAGTGTATGTACCAACAATGTAGTTACAGAAAGTTTCTGAATGTCCCCTTATTTACTTCCTTCTCATTAGTCACTGTTCTTACTAAATTAATTAGTAGCAGATGAACATTAATTGGATTTTGTGAATCTAGATTAAATTTGTGTATTCTCTTCCCTTGACTTTCAGCTAAATGGCCCACACATTAGATTCTCCTTTGTGCCCAGCTTACTTCAACACAATGCAGTCTTTCAGAGATCCACAAATGTAATTCTAAATTTCAGTAGTTTTTCTATGATTTTTTAAGTTAAAAGACTGTTCTATAAAAATGTGAGTTTTACGGAGGAATTGAGAGGGAAGCTCAAGTTTGTGTATGTCCGCTCTTCCTGAATTCACTTTCCCTGACCAGGAAAAACTCACATTAGCATTGTGCCCTTGATATTATTACACTACATCAAATGCAGTTTTGTAAACTCAAGGCTATTATGTTCAGAACTCATGTTTTATGATATATAATTGGAGGGGATGTTGAAAAACGCTGAAAGCTATGGCCCATCACAGGATCCTATGAGCATAGATACATGCAGAGTGTCACTTAGTAAGCCGTATGGAATAAAGCACAATGTTTTCACCCCTACTACACTCTGTGTTCCAATTTTCCATCCCTTGACCCTCCCCGACAAACCTTTGCAATCCATTGGCTATTTTAAGATCTCCAGAATGTTTTTTTACAGTTGGAATCATAGAGTATATGTTTATTCAGACCTGCTTTCTTAATTATATGCATTCAAGCATGATAACCTCCTTTACTAAAGCACTAGACACCTTGTGTGCCTCATCAAAATCTAATAGTTTTCTTTAGTCAAAATCATTCAGATTTATTGTATGGATCTAGCTAACTTCCAGAATTATGAAATAGCTATCAATGATCATTTAACTTCCTCAGTTTTTCAGGGCTGTTTGTCAGAGGGGAAGAATTTTCTGAGTTGCTAATTCAATAATTCCAGAATTCTGTAATGTCCTGTCCTAAGTAGAGTGTGGTTATGATACTTTCTCTTTGCTTAGATAACTAGGTGTTCAACCCACAGAACGGTACCTTGCTTTTTATGGAAGCATCCTGTAGTTTTGGTTTTTAACTTAAATTCGTGCTTGTGTATGCCGATTTAGACTTTGGAAACAATGAGCGCAAGATGCCTGTCTAACATCGTCACTGGAATTTCTGTCTGTGACTTGGCTTTCTATTACCTCTGTCTGCCTTATTCCCTTGGATAGCTAATACACATAGTGCTAGGAAACATAGGGACAGCATGTGAATGGTTGAGAACTAGAGCATCTATATAAAATTTGATTATTTGTCTTTTTTAAGTGATGTTTTCTACTAAATTCAAACCCTCAAATCACAGAAGCAAAATAGCATTCCTTGAATTTGTAATAATGCTAATATTTTTCAATGTCGGTCAAAATGATCTGTTTTCAAAACCATTCTGGGCCATCTAGCTTAGAATTGAAGTTTCCAACAATAAGATTTGCAATTGGATCCTTGAAATCCCAGCCATTTCAGTGTGGCTCATGTTTCATCTACCTTCAGCCTACATCCAGGTGTAACTGTGAACAGAGCTGATATTCCCATCACCCACAAAAGGTTCTGTACAATTGCATATGAGTGAGTACTTCTGGCATTACAGAGTAGAAACCCTTCTTCAAAGCTATGTATGCCTAGGAAATGAAATTCTTTAATAATTCACATACCAAGGAACATTAAGAAAGAAGTGAGAATACAAGAAGTCAGGAATCATGCTAACAAGAAAGAAGAAATTGCTCTTGGAGAGAAAACAGTACCTTTACTTCATATTGAGAATTCAGGTGATCCTGCCAATATTCCTGATCTTTTTATCATCTAAAAACATGTAAAATACATAAATACAATGTAGCTGAGCTGGAATGAATGATGAATCACTGATTATAAACAAAAACTGAAAATAAAATAATGTAGAAAAACAGAGAAGGAATTGTGCCTCGAGTCCCATTTCACATTCAGAGGTACAGTGAATGTTTAAGTTAAAAAATATGGAAATAGATACACTGCCATTCACCCCCCTCAAAAAATCTTCCCCCTCACTTTGAGTGCCATTATCCCATCATTTGTGCCACTTTCTGAAGCAGTTCTGCAGTCCTCTTTCTAGATAGTCTTTTGTTGTTCTCTTATGACTGCCAGGATGTCCCGAATCAATGGACAACATTGGCGTTTAGTGGTCATCTTGACTTTAGGGAAGAAGTCATGTTGGTCCAGATCTGGTGAACAAGGTGGGTGAGGACAGCATCATGGTTTCAGGGCCTGCCTTTCTGTTGGATGACACTTGCTCGGCAGCAGCATCGACCCTTGCTTTAATCACACCTGGTAAAGATTCTCAGGAAAGAGGACTTCGGAACTGCTGCACAAAGTGTCAAGTGTTGGGAAAAAGGAAGAAAAGGTCCAAAGGGGAAGGGGAAGTGGGAGGGTTAGTGGAATAAATTTGGGGAAAGGAATAACAGAATGATAACTAAGGGAAAGGAATAAATATGAGGAAAAGAAAAAACGGAAACAAAGTCTTTGTGACTGGGGTGGTGGTGGAGGGGGTGAAGGGAGGGCAGGGACTGGGGAAAAATAAGAACCAAGATACATCATGTAAAGGTACAAGCACCCAATGATGAATGTCAGCATATTGTATACCTAAAATATACGGATAAACTTAATGAAAACTAAGAGTGTTGGGATGAGTGTGTCCAAAGTGTTAGGGATGATTGTGAGGGGGTTAATGGTAATGAGTTTTGCACTATCAATTTTATTTTTGTATTCACCACACACATTGGTCACTTCTTGTATGTTGGCTTATTTTCTATATACAACTTAGACACGGGCTGATACTGATGGTGACTGATTCTATCTCAAGCCTCAGACTGGGAATTTCAGCCGATACTGATATTTACAAAACATTGCAAATCAGACCTGTGTTTGAGTTACAAATATACTCAGTGAATCTTGTTATCTTTTTCCCTGAAAATTACTTCATTTACACCAGAATCACCTAATTTTGTCCCTTTGTGATCAAATCAATAAATTCCATTTAACTGAGATCACATTTATGGGTTTTTTTTTCCCCGAGGTGTAAACAAACACACTGACCTTATAGTTTTCTATAAACTATAAGTTATAATTTTCACCACCTTTCAGGTGAGCACGTTTGCTATGAAATATTTAAGTCATTTATAGGAAGAAGAGGATTCTAATATTCTAAAGTTTCAGGATATGTAGCATTCATTTTTCTATTCACTCCAGCAAGGTTATGATGTAGGAAAAATGTCCATGAAACAGAGGCAAGAGCGAAAAATAAACAGAAAATGAACCAAGATTATGGGAGTAGTTCAACACTTCTAAATGTTGTTATTATACTCTGGAAAGAAATGTTTCAACCCTGCCTGTTTTCCTGATGTGTTTTCCTTTGGGATTCCTTTTTCTTCAGCAAGCTCATCAGGCTTCTCCTCCTATTGCTGCATTTCAGGGAAGATGGAGGAGAAAAGATGTCCATCCCATCCGCATGCTGCCTAATTTCCAACATGTCCCTGAGTCACACTCTGTTGTCCTCTGGTAAATCTGATCATCTCTGCATTCTCACTCCTCGAGCTGGTAAATACTTTCCCATCTTCTTCCCTTTCTTGGAGCTATGCAGGCTATTGAGGACAATTTATCCTGTGAGCATCAGCATCCCCTGATCTTATCCCTTCTCCAACACACATCCAGGGTGTGGCAATGCTTGGATCTGAAAGTCAGGAACCCCTGTCTACTGCAGCATCTCATTTGGCCTCTTTTCTCTGTTCTACAATCCGTCCCTTGTGAGGAAATGAGCTGCAAAATTGTTCAGAGTGATTCACGAATCACCTTAGTTATATCGTTTTCACTGAGAGGCTATAAACAAATAACTATCAAAAATCAACTCAATCCTCAGTAAAATCCTACCAAACAGTCCATGAATAATGGCTTGAATTCCATTGACCTGAAATGTGGAGCTAATACCTGAGGTGTACATATTGATAAATATTTGGGCTTAACATAAGTCTGCACACTTGACAAACTTGATGGGCACATCAGTGTTTACCTGTGGATCTACTGACTAAAGCTTTTCGTCACTGCTAAAATGATTGCGACTCAATAAAAGTTTGCATTTAAGGTAATTGAAATCATGAATTCTGCAAACCTGTCACTCTGCTCAAGTCTTGGTTCACTGGGTGATGTAAACAAACTATATAGGGTAGCTTCAAGTTACGACCGGCCTGACAAACAAACAACTTGGGTTATGCCCAAATTTTAATTTTACCTTATGAACAAAGTCTTGAGTTATGAGGGGAATGCCAGCTTGTGCTTCCAGATGGGCTCAGATGCACACTGAACCCTAAAGAGCTCTGGAAGGAACAGGACAGCATCCTCTCCCGTGTGAGGTTCACTGAGAAATCCTGAGCCAGGGTCTCTTTAAGGACACTGAGATCTGCCTGTGTGCAGGAGAAACACTCTGAAGGCTGTGTGGAGGAGCTGAGCCTCCACTGACCAACTTGAGTTACAACCAGCCCTTGGGAACAAATTGAGTTTGTAAGTCAAGGGTCTACTCTACCAGATCTTTGACTTAGGGAATAAATGTGTATAATATTTTCTTTTCTTTCTTAAAATGTTATTTTATTTTATTTTATTTGGTACCAGGGATCGAACTTGGGTCCTTGCACTTGCGCAGGAGGGGGAGAAACCACTGAGCTAAATCCCCGGCCCAACATTTTTTTTAAAGAAAGCATTTTGTAAGGACCCCAGAAAGAATGCATTTCTTCACATGCAAATGATGACATGCTAATTACTTAGTGTCAGTCAAGGTAAAGGTAGAAATTTTTATCTCTGACACAGTTTTGCATCTTGAACTTAAAGTAATTCTCCTGTGCATTTCTCTCATAACAAACAAACATAGATGGCCTTAATATAGTTTCCACTGCACAGAATCAGAATTGATACTTTCCAAGGGGAAAAGTGATATGTGTTGCTTTGCCTTCCATAGCTTTGTCAATATCATACATCAACACAAGGTTATTTGACTTAAAAATAGTTTGAAATTCATCCCCACCTGCCCCTAGGTTAGAGCAAAAATAGTCAAAGCTTAATATCATTTTTAAAAAATATATATTTTTATTGGTACATTTTAGGTATAAAATACATTTACATTTATTTACACTGGGTGTTTGTACCAGAACATGATACATCTTAGTTTTTATTTTTTCTCCCATTACCTGTGCACCCTTCACCCCATCCACCCTTCCCTATGTACACAGAGTTTGATTCCATTTTTTTTCTCATAATTTTTTTTCTTTCCCTTCTTCCCTTTCCACTTTCTCTTCCACCATCCCCAAACCCTTGGAACTTTTCTTATTTCAAATGATCAATTATTCATTTTAATCATTTTCATCCTTATTTACACTTTCAATTTCTCACACTAGAGAAACTATTTGGTATTTACACGTGTGTCCTATTTATTTCACTTAAAAGTATGGTCTCAATATGCATCCATTTAGCTATAAATGTCTCTAGTTTCTCATTCTTTATGGCTGAGTAGTACTCCATTTTATAAAAAAAAAACCCACATTTTATTTATCCAGTTTCCAGTTGATGGGCACTTGGGCTGTTTCCAAGTTTCCAAACTGTGCCGCTATAAACATAGGTGCATGTATATCGTTGTGGTATGATTCTTTTAATTCTTTGGGGAAGATTCCCAGTAGGGGAATAGCTGGGTCAAATGGGACCTGTAGTCTTAGTTCTTTGAGGTATCGCCGTACTGATTTCCACAGTGGTTGCACCAGTCTACACTCCCAACAACAATGGAGAAGGGTTCCTTTCTCTCCACACCACTGCCAGCATTTGTTATTGGTTGACTTCTTGATAGCAGCCATTCTTTCTGGGGTGAGGTGGAATCTCAGTGTTGTTTTCATCTGCATCTCTTGAATGACCAGTGATGGTGAATATTTTTTCAGATATTTACTTGTTGATTTTACTTCTTTGTCTGAGAAACATCTGTTCATTTCAGATGCCCATTTTTGAATTGGGTCTTTGAATTTGGGAGGTCTGATTTTTTTCAGTTCTTTATATATTCTCGATAGTAGACCTTTGAGCTACAGCTGCTAAATATTTCTTCCCACATTGTAGGTTGTCTCTTAACTCTTTGGGTAGTTTCTCTTGCAGTGCAGAAGCTTTTTAATACAATGAGATCCCAGTTGTTGATTCTTTGTGCTAGCTCCCATGCTACTGAAGTTTTGTTCATAAAGTCTTTTCCTATGCCAATGTCATCAAGAGTTCTACCTAACTTATCTTCCAGCAAGTTTAGTGTTTCTGACTTAATATTTAGATCTTTAATCCACTTCAATCTTAGTTTAGTGTGCAGTGATAGGTATGGGTCTAGTTTTAATTTCTGACAGGTTGAGATCCAGTTTTTCCAACACCATTTATTAAATAGGCTATCTTTCCTCCAATGAGGGTGGTTGGCTCCTTTGTCAAAGATGAGGTGGCTCAGTATGTCTGGAGTTGTTTCTGCATCTTCTAATCTATTCCACTGATCCTCGGGTCTGTTTCTTTGCCAGTACCATGCTATTTTTATCACAGTAGCTTTGTAGTATAGTTTCAAGTTGGGGATTGTGATGCCCCCAGCCATGTCTCTGTTGCCTACAATTGCTTTTGCTATTCTAGGTTTCTTCTGTTTCCAAATGAATTTTTGGATTGTTTTCTGTAGTTCTGTGAAGTATACTGTTGGAATTTCAGTTGGCATTGAACTGAATCTATATAGTAGTTTGGAAGTATGGCCATTTTCACTATATTAGTTTTTCCTACCCAGGAACAAGGGATATCTTTCCATTTTCTTATATCCTCTTCAATCTCCTTCTTCAGAGTGCTGTAGTTTTCAGTGTAGAGGTCTTTTGCTTCCTTTGTTAGATTGATTCCTAGGTATTTCATTTTTTTAGTTGCTATTGTAAAAGGAATTATTTCCTGAATTTCTCTCTCAATGGGTCTGCTATTTGCATATAAAAAGGCTATTGTTTTTTGAGTGTTGACCTTATATCCAGCTACTCTACTGAATCTGTCAGTTAGGTCTAGAAGACTTTTGACTGAGTTTTTTGGGTCTTCTATGTAAAGTATCATATCGTCAGCAATAGTGACAATTTAACTTCTTCCTTTCCTATCTTTATTCCTTTTATTTCTTTCTCTTGTCTAATTACTATGCCTAATGTTTCCAGAACAATATTGAACAGGAGTGGTGATAGTGGGCATCCTTGTCTTGTTCCTGATTTTAGCATGAAAGTTTCCAGTTTTTGACCATTTAGTATGGTGTTGGCTGTTGGTTTTTCATAGATAGCCTTAATCAGGTTAAGATAAAGACCTTCTGTTCCAATTTTCTGTAGCATTTTTAGCATGAATGGGTGCTGGGTTTTGTCAAATGCCTTTTCTGCATCTATTGAGATGATCATGTGGTTTTTGTCCTTGACTCTGTTAACATAGTGTATTACATTTATTGATTTACGGATGTTGAACCATCCTTGCATCCCTGGGATAAATCCAACTTGGTCAGGGTGTATAATCTTGATGACACTCTGTATTCTGTTTGCCAATATCTTGTTGAGGATTTTTGCATCTATGTTCATTAGGGAGATTGGTCTGTAGTTCTCTTTTTGGGTTGGGTCTTTCCCTGGTTTTGGAATCAAAGTAACACTTGCTTCCAGGAATGAATTTGGAAGCCTTGCTTCCCTTTCAATTTCCTTGATGAGTTTAAAGAGTAATGGCAATAGTTCTTCTTTAAATGTCTTGTAGAATTCAGCACTGAAGCCATCAGGACCTGGGCTTTTTTTTATTGTTGGTAAGTTTTTTATTATATTTTCAATTTCACTTATTGTAATTGGGGTGTTTAGACTTTCTATACCTTCTTCATTTAATTTTGGCAATTCATATGTATCTGGGAATCTGTCCATTTCTTCTGTGTTTTCCATGTTATTGGAGTACAGGTTCTCAAAGTAGGTATTGATGATTCTCTGGATTTCTTCTGGATTTGTTATGGCTTTGCCTTTTCATTCTTAATTGCATGTATTTGAGCCTTTTCTTTCCTTTTTTTGATGAGGTTGGCTAAAGGTTTATCAATTTTATTTATTCTTTCAAAAAACCAACTCTTTGATTCATTGATTTTTTTTGTATCATTCTCTTAGTCTCCATTGCATTTATTTCTGCTCAGATCTTTATCATTTCCTTTCTTGTATGAGCTTTGGGTTTGTTATGCTCTTCTTTTTCTAGGAGCTTGAGATCCTGCATGAGGTTATTTAACTGAGTTCTCTCTGTTGTCCTAATATGGGCATTCACTGCTATGGATTTCCCAAGTAGAATTGCTTTCATTTTGTCCCACAGATTCCTGTATGTTGTACTGGCATTTTCATTTACTTGTAGAAACTGTTTAATTTCTTCTTTAATTTCCTCTGTGAACCATTGGTTGTTCAGGAGGGTGTTGTTCAATTTCCATCTGTTTGTGGGTGTTTTGTAGTTTCTGCTGTTATCGATCTCCAATTGTATTGCACTATGGTCTGATAATATACAGGGGATAACTTCAATTCTTTTACCTTTACTTAGATATGTCCAATGAGCTAGCATGTGATCTATTTTGGAGAATGACCCATGTGCAGCTGAAAAGAATGTGTATTCTGATTTTGTGGAGTGGAACACTCTGTAAACATCTATTAAGTCCATTTGTTCAGTAGCTTCGTTTAGTTCTAGATTTTCATTGTTAATTTTTTTCCTAGTTGATCTGTCTATTTGTGATAGAGGGGTGTTGAGGTCCCCCACTACAATTGTATTAATGCTTATTTGGTTTTTCATGTCATTAATATTTGTTTTGTATAGTTGGGGGCATTTGTACTTGGTGCATATATATTTAGGATTGTCATCTCTTCCTCTTGGATTGTTCCTTTCACAAGGATGTAGTGAACATCTTTGTCTCTCTTAATTAGTTTTGGTTTGAAATCTACTTTGTCTGCAAATAAGATTGCTAAATCTGCTTTTTTCTGGGTTCCTGTTGTACAGAGAACTGTTTTCCATCCTTTTACTTCCAGTCTATGGATTTTCTTTTGAGTTAGGTGTGTTTCTTGTATACTGTATACTGCTGGGTTTTGCTTCTTAATCCATTCTGCCAGTCTATTTCTTTTGATTGGTGAATTGAGGCCATTAACATTGATAGTTATAATTGACAGATATTGACTCATCCTTGTCATGATGTTTTACTGTTGTTGGCTCTTTTCTTATTTTCCCCCCTTTCACTTCAGTGTCTTACCTTGCACGGTGCCTTCTCTCTGTTGGGCCTCATGGAACTGTGACCTTCATTGTCTTTTTCTGGGATATTGCTTAAAATTGTTTGGAGTGCTGGTTTGGTGTTCATGAAATTTCTTAGGTGTTCTTTGCCATGGAAGTATCTAATTTTCCCATTGATTTTGAAAGATAATTTTGCCGGATACAACAGTCTACATTGGGAGTTTTTTTCTTTTAGGGCTTGAAATACTTCATTCCAGGCTCTCCTTGATTTGGGGTTTGTGTTGAGAAATCTGCCATGATTCTGATGGGCTTTACTTTGTAGGTGATTTGTTTCTTTTCTCTAACTGCCTGTAGAATTTTGGTCTTCTTTTGGGTTTCTGGGATCTGTACTATTTTTTTTTTGTATTAAATTCTTTTATTGGTACATTGTAGGTATACAACACAATTACTTTTCTCACTGGGAATTGTACCTTTACATAATGCATCTTGGTTCTTATTTTTTCCCCATTCCTAGCCCCCCCTTCATGCCCTCCACCCTTCCCTATTTACAAAGACTTTATTTCCATTTTTTCCATTTCTCAGCATTTTTCCTTTCCCTTCTTTCCTTTCCCCTGCCCCTCCCACTACCCCTACCCCTTTGGACCTTTTCTTCCTATTTTACATTATCGATTATTCATTCTAATCATTGGTACATTTTAGGTATACAATATAATGACATTCATCATTGGAAATTTGCACCTTTACATAGTCTCTCTTGGTTCTCACTTTTCACCCTTGCCCAGCCCTCCCTTCAACCCCTCCAGTCCTCATTATTTACAAAGATTTTGTTCCTATTTTTCCGCTTTCTCATATTAATCCCATTCCCTTCTTTCCTTTCCCCTAGCCCTCCCACTTCCTTCTCCTTTGCCCCTTTTCTTCCTATTTCACATTACCTATTATACATTTAGTCCTTATTTACACTTTCAGTTGCTCACACCAGAGAAACTATTTGGTATTTACACATGTGTGTCCTATTTATTACACTTAAGAGTATCGCCACAATGTGCATCCACTTAGCTATAAATGTCTCCAAATCTCATTTTTTATGGCTGAGTAGTACTCCATTTTATTAAAAAAGCCACATTTTCTTTATCCAGTCTCCAGTTGATGGGCATTTGGGCTGTTTCCAAGTTTTAGGTCTTACAAACTGTGCTGTTATGAACATGGGCGCACATATATCACTGTGGTATGATTCTTTTAATTCTTTGGGGAAGATCCCCAGCAGTGGAATAGCAGGGTCAAATGGGACTTCCAGTCCTAGTTCTTTGAGGTATGTCCGTACTGATTCCCACAGTGATTTCCACTGCAAGCACCAGTCTACATTCCCACCAGCAGTGGAGCAGGGTTCCTCTTTCCCCACAGCCCCACCAGCATTTGTTATTGGTTGATTTCATGATAGCAGCCATTCTTTCTGGAGTGAAGTGGAATCTCAGTGTTGTTTTCATTTGCATCTCTCGAATGACCAGTGATGTTGAACATTTTTTTCATGTATTTATTTGCTATTTCTACTTCTTTGTCTGAGAAATGTCTGTTCATTTCAGATGCCCATTTTTTGGTTGGGTCTTTAAATTTGGGAGGTCTGATCGAGGGATCTGTACTATTATATGCCTAGGTGTAGATTTTTTTTTTTATCATGGCTGGATGGAGTTCTATATGCCTCACTTATCTGTACATCCAACTCTCTACCTCTGTCTGGGAAGTTATTTACTATTATTTCTGAGAAGAGTTTTTTTTAATGTCTGTTGTACTTTCTCCTGTTTTTTTGTGGACTCCTATCAGTCTTATGTTATTCTTCTTTGCATCATGTAGCAGCTGTTGAATTGATTTCTCA
This sequence comes from Heterocephalus glaber, assembly GCF_053883595.1. Classification (NCBI taxonomy): domain Eukaryota; kingdom Metazoa; phylum Chordata; class Mammalia; order Rodentia; family Bathyergidae; genus Heterocephalus; species Heterocephalus glaber. The sequence continues at coordinate 4,327,614 of NW_028258189.1, forward strand.
TGGTCCCTTACTATCTTTAAGAAATCTCTGTTTTCATGGTCCTTAACCACAATCCTGTCTTCTATATCTGATATTCTGTCTTCAGATTCTCTTAGTCTGCTCTGCATGCTTTCAATGGAGTTTTTAATCTCCTGAATGTCTGTTTGAATCTTTTTCATGGATTCCATTTCTTTCTTATGTTGAGCAATAATGTTTTCCATTTCTTTCTTATGCTGGGCATTCATGCCTTTCAGCATGTTTCTGATCTCATCTATTTTCTTATCTGTTTCTGCTCTAGAGCTTCTAATCATGCCTTTCACTCTGCTCACCATGTCTGTATTTATCTGGGAGATTATTTCTGTTTTGAAATTTTTTAGAGCCTCATGCATCTACTTTGTTACTTCCTGTGCTATCAGTTCAGAGTGTCCAAGTGGTTGCTTATCAGAGTTTTCCACCTCATTTCCCCCAGAATTTCCCTTTTGTGGTGTGGAAGCCTGCGTTTGTGCCTTGGTTAAGTGTCTTCTCATTTTTGTTTTTGGTACTGTCCTTGATTTAATTCCTCGGTTGATATTTCAAGATTGCTTAATGTAGGTATCTTTGTTGCTTGTGTTTAAAACCCTTGTGGAATCATTGCTTTTCAGAGGTGTCTTCTAGATATGGCTTGTGTTTGGGTTTTGAGACTCTAATGACTATGAAGCTATTATATTTTTCTTATACTGGGAAGGAAAACTAATTAGATCAATCACAACATGTTAGCCCAAATGATATAGTCAGCAATACCATAGCATCAAGCACAGCTTAGAAAATGTCAATTTGTGGTAGTTATTAATCTATCACTTTTAACTATGTGAGTTAAATTAAAACCAAGGACCAACCTAATGTAAGTTTATAATGAATAAACTCTTCAATATAGCATCTTTCCCCTTCGGGGTGGGGAGCTGAAAGGAGTTGGAGAGGGAGGGACAGGTAGAAAGAACAGGTAAGATTAGCGGTGAGGCCAGAAGACACAGGAAGATCACAGAAACTCTAAGAAGTTGTTACAGGCAAGAGAAAATGGCAGAATGAAAGAACAAAGATGTGAATAGAATCACCTAACAGCAACAGGGGGGCTAGATACCAAATTTACTTTCCTTTAAACCTGATGATAATCAAGAGAAGGAAAAAAAGAAGAAAAGAACAGTAAGGGAGAAATCCAAATTCAGTGCAGAAAGGAACAAATGGGGAGATGAGGAACAATGTGGAACAGTGAGAGAACGAGAGAGAGAGAAAGAGAAGATAAAAGAAAAGAAAGAAAAGTAAAACTTTGAAGAGTAGAAAAAAAGTAACAATTAAGAATTAAAAATAAGAAAAAAATTTTATTTTTCTTTTTTGCAAATAGCAATAGAAATTATGGGCCTCCTTCAGGGTTTGTCTCTGTTGTCACAGTAGGCAACATAGGAATCCCGGTGCATATACAAGTCAATGAGTCTCAACAAGGCAGCAGCAGACCCAGTACAGTGGTCTGATGTGCCTTTATTGTAGAGGTTCTCTTTACTTTTCTGCTGTGCTTCAGTTTTCATCAAGGAGCCTGAGAAGCCCTCTTTCTGTTACTAACTTCTGCTCTATCTTGCGGCGCTCAGGACAAGGGTCTTTATAATCTCCTATGCCTCTGTAGTAAGGGACCAGGTAGCAGAAAAGCCAGAAGGTAGGTGGTGCACCGGGGGCAGGGTGGGGGAAACTGAGCGTTGGAGGTGCCGGCTTGGCTAAGCTGACCTCACTGTGCCGTGGGCGTGGCCCGGGCCCGCCACAGGACCTTCAAGCTGCTTGCCTTGTCTCATTGGGGCGGTCGCTGGTCGCCGCAGCTTTGAGAGCGTCGGGCCTATCCAGAATCCTCTTCTGTTCTGGGAGCTGTGGCTCATTGACCCAGAAGCCTCCTCTGTGCTGGAAGCTGTGGAACGCCTATCAGCCGCAGTCTTGATATTTCTAGTGCAGAACCTCTGCAGTGAGTCCTAGTCTCCTGTGAGCCATGGCAGCACACAGCGAATTACAGGAAAGGTAGAAAAATGAGACTGAGAAGAAGCTGAGCTTTGGGTCTGATCAGCGCTGCTCTGGGCAGCAAAGATTTCAATATCATTGTTGATTTACCATTTTAACTTTGATATGCCTTCTTTGTAGTGTCCTGTTACTGTCCTTTCCTTGAAAAATCATCTCTCTTTCACTCATATTCCTCCCAAAATATTGCAGCCACTTGTAAGTGGTACTGAAGTAGCAAGGCAATTGCATTTTCCATCGGTGAAAATGTGTCCAATCCACCTAAATTAATTTATCAAACGAATGTTGTTTCTCAAGAGCAACAAAGTTCCAAGTACCTGTGGTTACAGGTACCCAGTAGGTTAGGGGCTGAAGGGCTCTCAAATGAGCTCACAAATCTATTAAACGCTCAGGAAGTTTATGCCACAGTTGTCAAAACACAAATCACAATAAAGTAAATGTTCCTGCAAAGTCTAATATGTCCTTTCCTGGTGTAACCTGTAATCTAATAAAGAGGTAGTAATAAAGCATCTGAAAAATGCTGGAAACATACATCTTTAATTATATTCTAATCAGGCTCTGCAGAGAGGTATAAATTTAAAAACAAGAACCTAGTCAGATGAAGATTGTACATTACACATTTTTATAATAAAATGCATATATATATATATACACATATATATTTGATGACTTCATGTAACAGGAGTGACATTTGGAAATTATTGGCATATTTTCAATTATGTACAAAGACCCCATTTTATTGTTTTTCCTCATTTTTAAATCATGTTTAAATTATTCATTGATTGGTTTGTATTTATTTTGTTGCTCTTGGCTTTTCTCATGGTGTTCTTTGAGATTTGTTGCACTGTATTTCTTCAGCAGTTGTAAGCAACAGCTGTTAATCTTTACATGGTTTACACAGTGAACATCAACTTTGGTCATATCAAGGGAAAAAAAAGGAACATTTGTTAAAAACTCATGGACTTTAAAGAAGCTTAGGCATTTCCAAATGTGTGAGGACCTTGGGCAATGATTGCCCTGTGGCTTTTTTTGTCTGAAATAATTCATAAAATATTCCCAGTGTGAACCAGATACCAAAACAACAACAATAAAATCTGACCTTGGGCTATAGAGTGAATGATTGAAAATTTGAATCACTTTTTCCAATGTTGCACTTATAATTAGCTGATGAAATTGCTCCAGAATCCTGGGATCTATTCACATGGATACAGTTAAGAACATAAATATGAACATATCTCATGGGGGTCATGTAGTTATTCTAAAAGATCATCTGCTCACAGTCCACCTTGTAAATGTTATTTTCTCTTTTCTTTCCCACTGATACACATTAAGCATAGCCTGCCTAGGCTGAAAAACAAAACAAAACAAAACCTTATTCTTCATCTGTCCTCACATGGACTTGTGTCTCCCTGAGGAACAGCAAGAATTTCAATGAATATTTGTTTTTCAGACATAAAGAATAACTTTTCATCATTTGTCAAAAAATGGATGTGTCTGGAGATCATAAAGCTTAGTGAAATAAATGTTAAATATCACATAATTACTCTAATATAATAAAGTTAAAATATATGTCATAAAGGAGCAATGGTAGGAAAGACAGAGGTAGATTCGGTGGTGACATGAAAGAAATCTAGGTATGGGAGAGAGGGGAATTTGAATCAATTCCTGAAATGAATGTCATTATCATGTATCACGAACATGCACTAATAAAAACTAAAATAAAGTGCTCTGAATTGTAAATGATTCCATCCCTAGGGCCCTTGTTTTCTCCACATGATTTGGGACTTTCATTTTTTAGTTTGGAAAGCTCATTGGCAGCATTGATTGGATTTTCTCCTGGAGAAGTATTTGTTGGTTTCAGGACAATCATCTTGTGTGTTGTAGGACTTCTGGTGAAATCTCTGATTTCTGTCTGTTAGAGGTCAATGGTTCTCAATTCATCCTGGGGAAACAAAAAGATTGTAAAAGTTCCAAAGATCCAGAATTACATCATGTCCTGAGATTCACTACTGTGTCCTTTTGTCAGAAATAACTGACTCCTTATTATTATTATTATTGTTATTATTATTATTTACTGTCTTCAAGGTTATTTCTTTGCTTTCACCACGACACTCTGATCCAATATGTTGTAAGATAAATGCTGTCTCAAGTTCCTCTTCAACTTCTGCTAATTCAGCATACAATTCTTCAGCAGAAAGATAAAAAATGATACAGATCCTAATAGGTATACAGACTGAGATGAAGAGACGTGCATATGTATTCGTAGAAATTGTCATGGACCTATTTAGAATCAGATGCTATATTCACGTCTAGGGTTTACAAGCTAATACATGCAACAAGTAGCTGATATTCAATTTATTATTGTTTATATTAATGCTATTTTCTCTGTGATTTATTTCTCCTTTGCTTTTTAACATATGCATATTGACAGATGAACACACTACACCTTCAAAGTGTAAATGAGACTTAAACTCATGATCTGTAGTCTAAATATGTTTAAAATAGCAATTACCTTTATGTTCGTATGTATTTATTACTACCATGCCTTAAAATCATTTCACTTCTACCACAGGTTTGCAGAGGACTAACAATTAGACTGATGATGAATAATAGCATTCCCTTACTTTAATATTTGAATACATGCTGATTTTCCACAGGTTAAACAAAATACTACACAACTCCCGCTTATTTTGAACACACTCATCCCATTGTCCTTGCCACTCTCTGGAGCAGCTCTGGAGTCTTGTTCCCCGACTGTCTTTAATTGTGCTATCCTGGCTGCCTTGATGTCCTGAATAGATTCAAAATGTTGACCTTTTGTGGTCATTTTGACATTGGGGAAGAGCCAGATCCTATGAATAAGGTGGATGAAGACACAGTGTCATGTTTTTCTGAGCCTGCCTTTTTATTAGATGGTACTTGTCAGCAGCATTCCCTGTATATCTGATCACATTTTATAAAGACATTCAGAAGAAAAGACTCCCAGAACTGCTTCACAAAGTGCTAAGAATGATGGGATGAATGTGTCAAAACAAAAGAGATTACTTTGAAGGGTACTCATGACATTGTACATTTTACTGTAATAAATTTATAAATTTAATCATTTCCTTACACTGCACTGCAAACTTACATGTTTCATTACACTGCACTGCAAACTAGTTCTCAGTGTGTTCTGATATTTTTGTTTAAAACTACCATTGAGTGTTTGGTGACAGAAATACACTTTGCCTGTCTTTGAAATAATTCTCCCTTCCACAACTCACATATTTGCTCTTTATCCATGCTGCATTATGATATTCCTCATTAAGTATCTATTTCACACACATTGCTGTGGCAAAGAATACATAAATTTGGATCCATCTCTGTAAAAAAAATATAAATACTTTTTTATTATTATGCTAATTGCAATGCTTCTTGTATACTAAGGCTTCAGCAAATAATTTAGGCAATGGAGGAAATAGAGCAAAATGTGTCTTGCAATCATTTACCAGAGAATCTCTTGAATGTTTCTCTTCACCATAAAGTAGACCTTCAAAGTAAATTGATATATTTATATCTTCTAGACTTAAAGACTCATAAAAATCAAACAGATCCTGAAGATATGACTGTGTTTGCCATGAACTCCAGCTTTCCCAGGAAAGTCTCTCTCTTCATTGTCTTCAGGTCTGTCTTCCTTCCAAACTTTTTAGGGGACTCCACAGTAGGTTCAGTCTGATACTGAGACCCCAACCAGAATCAGACACAATTTTAGGAATTAAAGTCAGAGGCTCAAACTCATGAAAGTAACCCAGAGTTTTAACTGTAATTTCATAACTGTCCACATGTCCGAAATCAACAAGATTTATTCCTTTAAGTGGAGCTAAATTTCAGTGACTTGATGTAAACAGCAAAGTAAATCATTCCACACCCAACTTCACATGAAGTCAGGTGGAACTAGGCTCTTAGTGGCTCCCTTTCATGGATCTGCTCTACATTATCAGCTGCGATGGATATGGTGGGCCAATCTGCAGAAATCTAAAGATGGGAAAGTGCCCTCCAGAAAGCACAGCAGATATCTTTTCTCCTTTCCACCAACAAACCTATGGTGTCCATTGTGCCAGTTTTTCACAGAAAAAAATAAAGATCCATTCTTAACAGGAATCACATGTCACTGAAAACCTCTCATTGTATTGACACATCTCTCTTCTCCAATATTGCTGAGAGCCATTCTATATAAATTTGGGGATGTATAATAAGGAAGTCCACTGGCACACCCCGGTGTGGTAGTCAAGTAGAACTGTTGCATCAAAGTACTGCTATGACTTTTCATTCCTATCAATAGTGTGTGAGAACATCAGTTGTTCTATATTTGTGTCTCTCCTCAGTATCACTGACCAATTTCTCTACAGACACTGCTGTAAGTGTAGATTGTGTTTCACACTTCTTGATTGCATCAATATACCTAATATCTTTCTACATGTCTGTTTACTATCAGTATATCTTCTCCAGTTACTGTCTGTCCAAACAGTCCAGTGTGGGTTGGTTTGTGTGTTTTCTATTGAGTTTGGAGACTTCTTTATTTATTCTGGATCCAAGCCCTTTTTCTGATAGATGCACAGTATTGTCCCATAGTTCTGCATGGTGCAAGTGACGATCAAAGTATGGGCATGACTGGCTCTTTGTCCCTGCTATTTTCACATGTGGTATTCTTCCCACTTTCTATCATGCCTTTAATCCCTTTGTGCATCCAAATTCCCTCTTCTCATTAGTCACATTAGGAGCTATCACAACTGCAGCATAGTAAGCGAATTTTTCAGCACCCACCACGAAGTACACCCAAATATTAGTAAAAGGAAAAAAAATTGAACCGGCATTCAGGAACTGGTGCTAAAACACAACTTTTAACATAATTCTTCACTTTCTTTCTCAGAGTATGTTAAACAAAAACGACTGATTTTCAAAAGTCTACAACATCTTTGTATCTCTTGGATAAATGTCTCCCACAGGGGATGTGTTAAGATCAGGCATTTAATTGTGCTAATATTATGTTATGTACTTTGCCATACCTTTTTGCGATGGAACATCACTCTTCATTTTATTATTATTAGCCCACGTTTGGAGTGCATAATGATTATATTCCTTGTGTGGAGGTGGAGCAAGCACATCACATGTCTTAATTCCCTCTCATGCCCTTTACTCCTCCTTGTCCTTCTCCCTCCATCTCTTCTCCCTTTCCATGTGAGAAAGATCTTTCTCCCTAGGTCTTGTTACCTTTCTTTCATTTTGCTCTTTATTTATAGTTTGGGTTTCTCATATGAGAGAAGTCATGTGATAGTGAAGCGTGTGTGTCTGATTTATTTCACATAACAATATGGTCTCCAGGTGCATCCATTTTCCTACAAGTGATTTAAGTTTATTCTTCTCTAAGGGTTCCACGGACACAGCCCTATATAATATAAGCTTCTATGCTGTTACACATTAGCTGTTGCGGTCACCTTTACCAATGTCACTTATGTCTTAGCAATAAAATTGCAGTTGATATTATGACAATGCTAAGCTGGTTGCAATCTTTGAGTCCATCTTCTATAGCAAGGTCACCTGCACAAGTCCTGTCTCCTGGACGGAAACATAATCTGACTTTGTACCACTTGTCTCTGATAGGTGTTATTATGTGTGCGTGCTTTTGTCTTAATTGCTCTCTCTTGAGATACATGGGAGTGGATACATTTTTAATTAAATATGGGATTTTTTTAATCCACTAAAATGTAAAATAGATTCCCTTCCATCTTCTCCCTTCTTTCCTTCTACAATTTCAATTATATGTGTGTAGAATTTCTTGCTAAGCCTTGGGCTTATATCAGATTTCATCTACCTCCTGTAATTTGGTGATTAAAAACTACACTTGGGATTCATGGAGAAAATCCAGAAACATGCTACATGGCATGAGCAGCAGTGGGTCTGTATGCCTTACCTTACTTTACCATCTCTTTCTGCTTAACCCTACATCCCAGCACATTACTCCCTTTCAACCATGTAATGATTCAAATGTTTCTCATGTCAGTTTAGGAAAACAGGGTCTTGTTTCTCTATGGATTTCAGCCAGCCAGCATGATTGCCATTGAATGGGACATTTCCGCTTCATTCTCAAACTCCTTCAATGAACTTTTTTGTTTGTTTTTTTCTTGGTACCAAGGATTGAACTCAGGATCCAATGACCTTTTAAAAGACTATTCTTATTCTAATCACTCAGCCTCACCTCTCAAGTGACATCTGACAGAAAATTTGCATTACATGACAAAGTAGTGGAATAGTTCATGTTTCCCTCTCTAACATGACATTCTCAGGAATTACTCTTAATAAGAATGATCTCTTCATGTAAAGGTACAAGTTCCCAATGATGAATGTCATTGTATTGTATACCTAAAATGTACCAATAAACCTAAGTAAAACAAAAAAAGAATTATCTCCTATTCCATTGAACACAAAGTTTTTTGAGAGTTATGTTCAAGTAGACATTTCTGTGTGTTGCAAATTTGGTAAGTTTCTTCAAAGACATGTGTATTTATATCAGTTTAATCAATTGTGAATACAGAAACATTCAGTAGGACACAGTTTGGGTGGGGAAGGAGAGCCATTAAACAGGATTTATGGTGTCACGGGAAAGACAAAGCAAGTTTGTTCTTCACTGACCATTTTGATGCCACAGAGAGGTGATGATAAAAATATGCCCGCCTCTTCATCATCTATGGGAATGGAGATAAAAGTAAAATGTAGCTGAGCTTTTCTCATATTTTTGTTTCCTTTCTCTTCTTTCCTTCCCCTATTACTCTCAATTCCTCTTTTCCCTCCTCTTTGGACCTTTTCTTCCTATTTCACATTATGTATTATACATTTTGATCCTCTTTTCCACTTTCACACCAGAAAAACTACTCAATATTAACACATGTGTGTCCTATTTATTTCACTTAAAAACAAAAGTAAAGTCTTTATAAATAGGGAGGGATGGAGAAGTTGAAGGGAGGGCAGGGGAATGGGGGAAAACATAAGAACCAAAGTATACCATGTAAGGGTACAAATTCCCAATGATGAATGTCTTACATTGCATACCTAAAATGTATCAATAAACTTAATGAATAAAAGAAAATGTAGCTGAGCTGATGTTAATGAGATGATGTTGTGGAGAGGGTAAATAGCAATGGTAAACATCTATGAATGGAGACTCTAGTGGAGATAAACATCTATGAATGGAGACTGGTGGAGATAAACACCTATGAATGGAGACTCTGGTGCAGATAAACACCTATGAATGGAGATTCTAGTGGAGATAAACACCTATGAATGGAGATTCTAGTGGAGATAAACACCTACGAATGGAGACTAATGGAGATAAACATCTATGAATGGAGACTGGTAGAGATAAACACCTATGAATGGAGACTCTAGTGGAGATAAATATTTATGAATGGAGACTCTAGTGGAGATAAACACCTATGAATGGAGACTGGTGGAGATAAACACCTATGAATGGATACATATATGGCCATACCCTGCTCTCTTTCCAGGCCTGCATCTATATATTATCTTGACTGCATTCTATAAGGAACATTTCTGTGACAAAGTGATAGCGAATCTTTTAGAGCTTTCAATGGCAACAAATAGCTAGCTGTGGCATGCATGGCATAGATTCACCACCACTGCCCTACGTCAAGACTTATGTTAAGTTTCTAAGATGCATATTAAAGTCTAGCACACATATAAAATGATGTGAAGTCCGGGTGCCATTCATAACTTCTATAACTCTCCACTAGACTTATAGAGTATTTTTCCAGAACAAGACAACTTATTCACAAAGGAATTCATTGAGTTGATAACATTGATGGTGCAGTGTTTCCAAAAACCCCTTCATTTTACTCCCAAAATAAAATTATACAGATATGTATATAATTTTTAAACCTCTGGTGGCTGTTATTTATTTCATCGCTTAGGAACACACACTAATATAAATCATTTCTTTGACACCTTTCATGAGTGACTGTTTTGTTAATAAAACCTCAAATATCCTAACAGGAAAAAGGTCCTCAAAAAGTAAAATACTAGGAGAGGTAAGTACCTGTTTATACTCGCCATAGCTATGTCGTTAATCGGGACAGGTGTCTGTGAAAGAAAATAAACAGAAAAGGGAGGGATTTTTTAAAAAAAAGATTATTGGAAATTTTCAGGGTTAACAAGAAATTTTAATTTCAACTCAACAGCCAATTTTCTAAAAGAGAAAGAAAATCTGAAACGCAGATGATCACGATGTGTTTTCAGTTCAGAGAAAAAGTCTTTTTATACTTCAGGGTGAAGGTCAGAGATTGTCCTGTCTCAGTGAGATATCTTATGCCTTCCAGTGAAATGTTGCAATAGGTAGTGAGTTCTTCAAACTTCGTCCTCTCCCCCTACTCAGACCGCTTCCTTACTCTGCATCCCATGGGAAATGATAAGGGAGAGAGAGGTCCAGGACAGGCTCACCTCATTCCAAGAACGCACCTTGGGCCACACTACACCGTCACCTGGTAAATCCCACCATTCCAACCCTTGGTCCCTTCCGGCAAGTGAATGTGCACCACCCATGATTAGCAACTTGGATGAGAGCAGTAGCTCACATCTTAACATTTAACATCTTATCTTAATTTTCCCCATTCTTCAGACCACAGAGGACATGGAGGATTATTTATGCTGTGGGCCTCAGCACCTCCAGATCATATGCATTCTCTGAAACACATCCCGGATGCAGTAATGGTTGGATCTGAAAGTCAGGAATCCCTGCATGTAGTATCTTCTCATGTTGCCTCTTTCTACATTCTAGAACCTATCATCAATCCTATATGGTCTCCAAAACACATTCAGGACATGACTATTGCACTTACATTTGGGCATCCTTCCATATGTATGTTCTCATTTTTAGATGTTCGTTGACCCTTGAGAGTCCCTCCCCTATTGTTCTAGGAACATAGTTAAAAGAGGATAGAAAAATGATCTGAACTAAAATTTTTAAAAAAGAAAATTATCTGAACTTTCCATGAAGCATATTAGCCATGTCATCTCTGTTGGTAGCAAAAATTAAAATAGAAAAAAAATAAAACCAGTAATTCTTACTTTATGGTTGGCAAACCAAAGTTCAACCACCATCTGCATGAAATGTAGATTGAATACCAGAAAGATTAAAATGCATCTGCCAATCACCCTGTGTGTTACCTACCAATATCTACTTATTTAGAAGTCAGGATGGGTGATTTGACTAAGAACACTGTCTTTGAATAGCCCACAAAATTTTGTGTTGATTCATAAAGCAAGAAGTTTGTGTCTACATCAGTCTTCAACAACCATGACAAAATGAAGAGTTTGCAGTTGAGACCAATTAAGTCTTGACTCCTAGAAAGACATTAGTCTGCTGAATTAGGGTTTTAAATCTCTGTTGACGTATTCCAACATGTAGGATGCTAGAAAATTGCATCAGGGATGAAATAGGACTAGTGTGAAAGTACGAGTGAAATAGTTCAATCTTGGAAGCAGCCTGTATGTCCATCAACAGATGAGTGGATAAAAAGAATGTGGTGTGTACACCAAATGGAGTACTACTCTGCCATTAATTAAGGATAAACCAGAGTCATTCTTGGGGAAAAAAATGCACCTTGAGACCATAACGTTCTGTTAAATCGATCAGACACATAAGTTCAGTGTCATGTGGTTTCTCTTATCTAAGAAGCCCAAAGTGTAAATAAGTTAAAGTGCAAAATAAAAGAGAGATAATAGGAAATAAAGAGACAGGTATTTTGGCCAATGGGAAGGGGACTAAGAATGGAGACAGGGGAGAGGGAGTTGAAGTAGCCACAAGAGTGCCACTAAAGGCACTCGTGAAAGAGGACTTCCAGGACTGCATCAGAAAGTGGCAAGAATGATGAGAAAAGTGTGTTCAAAATGAAGGGGAAGTAAAAAGAATTAGGCTGTGTCATTGTCATGTACCATGCATGTGAGCATCATGTGCTGCAAATATGCACTAACACAATAAAAGTTCAAGTAGAAGAAGTGTGTCTGATCATTAGGATAGTCTTCCAACAGAGATACTGAATTTTCTTCTTTATTTTGAAGTGACAACAGTTAGGCATCTTAGACTCAATCCGGCTGGGGATTGGAGTCTTGGGGCTGAAACCACTTCTGCACAAGAGCACTCAAAAAAAAAAAAAATAATCCATCCACGTACATTTTTTTTTACCTCAATAAAAACATAGCTGACGTTAAAGGGCTTGCCCTGCATAAATGAGGTGTAGTACTTACCAAGTGCCAAAGTAAGATGTGTATTATGCAGAATATCCTCCAAATAGATTGCACAAATTACCATGAAGTTGCTTGATTTATAAATTATTTCAAAGATGTTGCCACCTGGAACTATAGTCACACAAAACATGTTCAAATCTCAAACCAACAGACTCTTTCCCATTTGAGCTCTGACATGTCTTATTTGTAAAATACAAGAACTGACCCTTCCTTGAATAACAATCTCTATTTCCCGGGGAGTTCTCCATAAGATGTAAGGGTCAACTGTTAGAAGAGGGTTAAGGGAACAATTCGATACCCCAACTTAACTGAGTGAAACTTTCCAGTCCTCCAAATGTACCTAAATCTTAGCAGAGCAAATATTGTTTTGTGAGAGAATACTTCCCCATTGCAGGACCTGTAGCTCTATTGTGGGTTGGCCCCTCCATTCCCTTGAAAACAGGAATTTAATGGCCCCACTACCAGGCACAGCCTTTATTAGAAAGTAATTTCACAAATATAAACTTAGGTAAAAGTTGTCAGACCTATAGAAATTGGGCATTCTATACTTACCCATTAATAGCACACAAGATAATAGAGAAAAAGAGATTCTAGTAAAGCTATTGTAAAATGCCAGGCACATTGCATTCCAGTTAGACCAGTTAGTGGTCAGTCATAGGGAAATTAAAAATACAAACCTCTTTCGTGGAACAGGAGACCAAAACACTGCACAGTTTATCACTGAAAATGCTGCCTTCAGGTGTTGAGTCATTCAATAATATGTGATTCTCGGCTATTTGTACTTACTATAAATTAGAGACAACACATATTTGTCCAATTTGTTTTTCAATAACACTCAAATTTTGGACTTTTTTTTTTAAAAAACCTTGTGATCCTTTTAGCCATTTTCATTCTCATTTTAGTAATTTATTTGACCATCATCAATTTATAGCACATGACTCTTAATGCTTAAATACTTCAGTGACCGTCAAGTTGACTCAGATTAGGTCAAGAAAAGAAACACAGTGATACCTTGGTTCATGAACTTAGTTCTTTCCACCCTTCCGGTCACAATCCAAATTAGACAAGAACTGAATCACATTCAACGGTTAGGTTCAGTGTTGGCTTATGGGAAAATTTGACTCTGTTCTTGTTCAATTTGGTTTGCCACCAGAACTGGTCATGAACAGAGGTACCACCGCATTTTAAAAAAATAATTGCGCTTTTAAGTAGGTCTGATGGCTTTTCCTTCTCTGAGAGCCAGAGGTGGTTATATTGGGACTTGCTCTAGAATTCATTCGTGGTACCAATGAAGGACTAGAACTCAGGTGACAAATAATTTACCTTTGCCACAAAAGACACAAAAGACAGTGAAGGCTTTGGAAACTGAAGTAGCTTTCCCAAGGTTGTGTTTGTCAATAACAAGGGAAATTGATCTATAATGCAAACATCTAAGTATGTGAAACAGAACTAACCACAAATTTCAATGCACCCTAGGCTTGGGGCATGCAATCCTATCAGGAGGTCAGGTACTCACGATCAACTGTGTACAGTCTGTATTCTCCAGCACTGCTGGCATTTGCAACAAAGAGTTTGCATTCTCCATTCAACCTTAAAAACAAAACAATGAAATATCCCTCATTCCTCATGCAACTTTCCATCTTCCTTTATTTCACCAGAGAAGTTCCAAGAGCTACAGTGCTGTATGAATGTGTGCTAGAGATTAAATCCAAACTAAGCACACACTCCACTAATCAGCTGCACCACCAACCTTACAATATAGTGATTCCTCGGTTCATGCACATTTATGTTTATGAAAATTCGGTTTGCAAACTATTTTTCTTCATATAACCTCCACCACACTTGTTCTTTACTATGGATGTTTAGATGGAAAATAAATGATATCATTTTCTCATGTTAGTAGCTAATTCTATGCTTATTTTCTACATGATGAACATAAAATTCAGATTTTTTCATGAAAATGTTGCAGTGCATTCCTGTATTTGTTTCCAGATTTATAGGTTGCAGTTATTTCATATACATCAAGCACGATCACACGATAAAATCAACATCTCCTAAATTCATGATGATATTTGAAATACCTCTGTGACTAATAGTTCCCATTTTTTGATCCTAGATTTAAAAGTATTTAGTTCTAAGAAATGAAAGATGATAACTGTGCATGAAGTTTCTCATTGAAGAACTGCAAAATTCTTCAATTGTCAATGCTTCAGTATAGCAATTGTCTTAAGAATTTTTCAACACTATTGATTAAAACTTGAACCATTTGGAACAGGATTAAATATGTGTACTTTTTAATTTATCATTTTTTGTTGACACAGTTAACATTTTCCCCCAAGGCACTAAGCATTCCTCAGATGTTTGCTTTGTTCATAGACTTACTCACCTGCTGACTGAAATCTGCAGGCTGGAGAATCTTGTATAGCCTTTCTCATTGAAATGGACATTCAAAGGTACTTTATATACTCTCTTTCCAGTACATGCAAAAACAGTGAAAACATCAACTCAGATCTTTTGGCTCTGAGAGCAATGAACACACATTTGAAGCTGCCAAAGTTTCTACCTAGCCGCCTTGAGTCTTGGTTTTCAACAATGTCAACACAAAAGACCTATCAAACTCCAACTATATAATAAAACACCACAAGATATCCTACACTATGCAGATTAAAAAATATCTCAGAGCATTATTTTAAGAATGAATTTTGTGACCATTGACCATGACACACCAATTTGAAGGGATTAAAAAATGCCCAGCAGACCAATAAAGGACAGTTCTGAGCATGTCTGTGAATGATTGACATAGATCCCAACAAACTGGGGGGGAAGACTCACCCTGAAGGTGGGTGGAAACAACCAATAAGCATGATGGCTTGGACGGGAAAAAAAGGGGAAAGAAGGAAGTGTGTCTGTTTTGGAGGAGTTCCACTTTTTGACGTTCTCTTTTGGATATTGATGTCCAATTTCTTCAGTATTCCAACTTGCATCCCTGATCCCTCTTCTTTTGGGCCTTCCATCTTCTTGGGCTGAACATCTACAGGTCCTTCTGTCTCTCTAGCACACAGGCAGCCATGGTGAACTCTCCTGCCTCTACTTCTGTAAACCTACCTTAGGAATCCCCTTGCATATTAATATATATATATATATATATATATATATATATATATATATATTTCCTATTTATTCTATTCCCCTAGAGAACCATAACCAACACAGAATTCAGGCACAAATTTCTCCTACCAGGCCTAAGACAAATGCGAGACTGGATTCTATGTTGGAAGTGAACAGTTTTATTACTCTCTATAGGCAAGCGTACTTACTTGATATAGAAAAGAAAATGGATTGTTTCCCATCCACTGTCACAGTGAATTGCATGGACGTAAGTGCTCAGTGGCTCATCCTCTTCTATCTCTGTTATATTATCTGCTGCCATAGCAATGGTCCACCAATTCCCTGCAATCTAAAAAGGAGAGTCCCCATTAGAAAAACCCACGGATATTTTTTCTTTTTTATCACCAGATACCATTACACTCATTTCACTTCTCTTTGTTCTTCAGAAAAAAATTATATTTGATATCTTTGAGTTGAGCAGAGCCTTATAAGGTGAAATAATGATTCAGTTTCACATATAAACATGGAATTTAGAGCTCTTTCGAAAGAGCTAAATCAATGTCATCAAATACTATGGAAATATAAGATACTTTGTTTTACTTAAATGCATTTTGTTTAGAGATAAATCAGATGAAAATATAAAGAGTTCATATACAGGATCATGAATGAATATGAAAATACATATAGAAATATGCTTATGAAATATAAGCAAATACACACACAGAGACAACACCCATATATACACAAAGACACACAGAGGACTTTCTCTCAGGTCAGCCTATGGACAGTACCTCTTGAATGTCTTGCACAGGTTCAGATAAATCACTACCACAAACCAGACCGAAGACCAGCATTAGCAGCAGCATATGCATCTTCTTCCTTCTTGTCTTCCCCCTTCCTTCTTTAATAGGAGTTCAAATAGTACATGTTTTGGAGATATTCTGCATTAATGTCACTTTTTATATTATTACTCTCTTGGCAGGATATGTAATGAGCTGTTGTTAATCTCAAGGCAAAAATTAATTATCTTCCATACATCCTGGTTGGCAGGCATGAGCTGTGTTTGAATATGTCTTAATGGACTAAAATGATTAGTAATACATGAAGTTTAAATTGAGCGAGGTATTTGATCTTCAGGTACACGAGAAAGCACAATCCACAGGCAGTGTTTCAAGCACAGCGATATTTCTTTTTTTCTTTTACTGTCTCCTGAGGTTTGAAATGTTGCATGAAGTACAGGACGTACGTCTCTACCTCTTGTTTTTTCGCATTCACATTAAGGGAAGAAGTTGAATGTGACTTTATAAAATGAAACTTGGTACGGTCCCTTTACAGCAGTAAAGTCTGGGATCCTGAACTCTAATTATCACTATGTTCCACAGAGAAATTTATATTTGAATTTAACTAAACATTTCTCCATCCATTGTCACAGTGAATTTCACGGTTTCTCCAAGAAAATGGTCTTACCTTTTTCTGTATTTATGAATGTCTCTCACATAGATGGCCATATGTTCATTTTCCCAATTGTATCCAAACACACATGTAACAATCAATTGTTCTCTCATTCCAATGTGTAAGATTTCTTCTTTTTTTGCAATCCCTGATGTTAATGTCCATGTACCTTCAATCCATTTTCTTCAAGTCTCCATCTGTAGACCACTAAGACTGAAATAGCCACAGAAAATCACTCTTAAAATAATGGTGCATCAGAATAGCTGCTGTCTGCTGTACTCCAAACCTAAATATTTTTTTAAAAAAATAACAACAACCAATATATTGAAAAATGTTGAACCGGGGTATCAAAATATAGACAGAAGTTGAACTGAAGCTTTATCCTGGAACTTAACCCTATAACTTAATGGAATGATTTTACTTTTCAAAAATATCTTAATTGAAATATCAATGACAAGCAAGAAAATATTCACTATTAAAAGTGAGTAATTCATTCCTTTTGACCGATGTATAGAATCATAAGACATTTTCTCCATTGACAATCATGACCATTCCCATCCACTTCTAGTTTTGGATAATCCCTCTTCCATGTCTCAAAGAAATATTTTTCTATTATTTTGACACTGTTGAAATGTTATGATCTGGAAATTTGCACAGCTTGAATCATATTGTATGTGTAACTATCTGTGCCAGGTGTCATTCATTTTACTTCACATTTTTGTGTGTCTCTAGGCTGTGGATTGTATAGCTCATTCCCATTTATCAGTGAGTTGTAATAAGGACACATCATCTTTCTATCCAGTTAAATATTGACATCTAGGTCAACCTGTCTTTACATTAAACAAAGTCAAACACTCATTGTCAGATCCTCACCAAGAATTCTGTGTTCCTAACTCTTGAGTAATTTCCCATGCATGAATTTTTTGCATCAAGGTGCTTACAGAATTTGTATTCCCATCATCAGTATGTGAGAATTTCAGTTGCTTGAAATCTACATTAACACCCAGTATAACCTGTAATTTCCACTTTGGATATTATAACAAGTATGTTGTGGGAGATGATCTATGGCAGTTTTATTTAAATTTATTCTATTTTTAAATTAAAAACATATCTTTATTTTCTGATAATTTTGTGGCCTTCATTCTCATGTGTTAGAAGATGATTCACTAACACTAGTTAATGACATTGTAAGTTACCTTGTCAGTGTTACATACATGCTTTAATCCCCCTATATAACTGCAACATTATGTATCGTAAACACATATTTATAAAAAAGGGGAGTTGCATTTTAAATTTCTCAGATCACTGAAGTTATTAAATGACTTTTTCTGGGCAGAAATATTCTCCATGTGTTTCTTTGATAAATTAGTTTCCAAATCCTATGTCACATACAGACCGGATTATGTATTTTCTTAATATTAATTTGGATATTCCTTTGTATATTTAGGATGCATGATCTTTTTCCAGCAGATATTAGCTTATGAAAGCTGTGAGAACAAAGCTCTGCATACTGTGTGCCTTCAACCATAGGGATGTATTCCTTCACAGTTCGGAGGCTAAGCAAGGGGTCTGTGATCAAGAAGTGAGTAGGATTTTTTCCTTGTGAAATCTCTCTCCTCGACTCACATAAGGTTGATTTCTTCTTTTGTCTTCACATAATTTTCTGTGAATTCTTCATTATCCCTGCTCTCATCTCTCTGCCTGAGATTTTCCTTTTTACAAGTAAAGCAGGACTTAAAGAAAGACAAGTTCTTTCCAGCCTTGGGAAATTCTCCCCTGCCCTCACCCCTCCATAGCTGTAACTCTTATTCTGGTACAGATAAAACTGCCAACTGTGTCCTGTAAGCACAGTTGATGCCACTCTGCTCTCATATGATTCACAAGACTCTGTTTCCTTTCAAGGCTAAGTTACAAAACTGTCTGTCCTTGTCTTGTTTCTGTAAATGCTTTCCTACATCACTAGAAAGACCAACTCTTTCAAAAATGATATTAAAAACTAGACCATTTCCTAGTTCCACACTTGATCTTTTGAACAGGTCCCCAACTGCGTCAAGGTGCACCTCATAAAGTCCTCCTGATTCCCATTGGTTTTTCCTGTCTCTTAGATATCTGCTGACATTTCTGCTGACCATGAAGGGACTGAAAATGACAGAGTTGCTGTCTCCTTTGCCTGCAGGCCAAAGTGGGGCCTGAGCTTTGGGGATCCTGAGACCGGGAGAGACTTCAACTCGGAGAGGGAGGCAGCCTTCTTCCTGCAGCCCAGACACCCACTCCTTCCAGCACAAAACAACCTGTTCGGATTCAGTAGTGGCAGTAGTTCCACTCTAAATGTCTTGTAGAATTCAGCAGTGAAGCCATCAGGGCCCGGGCTTTTCTTAGTTGATAAGGTTTTAATTACGTTTTCAATTTCATTGGTTGATATTGGGTTGTTCAGAATTTTTAGGTCTTCTTTGTTCAACTTTGGTAACTCATATGTATCTAGGAATCTGTCCATTTCTTCTGTGTTGTCCATCTTATTGGCATATAGGTTCTGGAAGTAGGTATTGATCATCTGGATTTCTGCTGGGTCCGTTGTAATTTCACCCTTTTCATTCCTAATTGCATGGATTTGGGACTTTTCTTTTTCTGATAAGGTTCGCTCAGGGTTTGTCAATTTTGTTGATTCTTTCGAAGAACCAACTCTTGGTTTCATTGATTTTTTTGTATCATTCTCTTAGTCTCCATTGCATTGATTCCTCCTCTGATCTTTATAATTTCTTCCCTTGTAAGAGCTCTGGGGTTGTCCTGCTCTTCTTTCTCTAGAAGCTTGAGGTTCAGCATCACATTGTTTAATTGGGCTTGATCTGTTTTCCTAATATGCGTATTCACTGCTCTGAATTTCCCTCATAAGACTGCTGTCATTGTGTCCAATAGATTCAGATATGTTGTATTGTCATTGTCATTTAATTGAAGGAAGCATCTGATTTCTTCTTTAATTTCTTCTATGACCCATTGGTTATTCAGAAGTGTGTTGTTCAATTTCCACATGTTTATGAAATTTTTCCAGTTTCTTTTGCTATGGATCTCCAATTTCATCGCACTATGGTCTGATAATATACAGGGGATAACTTCAATTCCTTTACACTTACTTAAACATGTTCTATGTGTGAGTATGTGGTCTATTTTAGAGAATGACCCATGCGCAGCTGAGAAGAATGTGTATTCTGATTTTGTGGGGTGGAAGACTCTGTAAACATCTGTTAAGTTCATTTGTTCAAGAGTTCAATGGAGTTCTAGTATTTCATCACTTATTTTTTGTCTAGTTGATCTATCTACTTGTGATAGTGGGGTGTTGAGGTCCCCCACTACAATTGTATTAGTGTATATATGACTTTTCATGTCCATTAGTATTTGTTTTATATAGTTGAGCACACTAGTGTTTGGTGTATAGATATTTATGATTGTCATCTCTTCCTCTTGGATTCTTCCCTTTACAAGGATGTAGTGTCCTTCTTTGTCTCTCTTCATCAGTGGTGGTTTGAAATCTACTTGATCTGCAAAGAGGATAGCTACTCCTGCTTTTTTTTCGGGTTCCTGTCACATGGAGTATGGTTTTCCACCCTTTAACTTTCAGTCTATGAGTTTCCTTTTGAATTAAGTGTGTTTCTTGTATGCAGCATATTGTTGGATTTTGCTTCTTGACCCATTCTGCCAGTCTGTTTCTTTTGATTGGTGTATTGAGACCATTAACATTGATGGTTATAACTGAAATGTATTGACTTGTCATTGCCATGACTTTTTCTTTTGTTGGGTTCTCCCCCTTTACATTTAATTTCTTGTCTTGCCAGATGGGTTCATTCTGCTTTGCTTCCTGGGGTTGTGATCCTCAATGTCTGTTCCTAGGATATTGTGTAAAAATTTTGGAGTGCTGGTTTTGTATTCATGAAGTTCCTAATGTGCTCTTTGTCATGAAAGTATCTTATTTCTCCATCAGTTTTGAAAGATAGTTTTGCAGGGTACATCAATCTGGGTTGGAGTCTGTTTTCCTTTAGGGCTTGAAACACGTCACTCCAAGCTCTTCTTGCCTTGATGGTTTGTGTTGAGAAGTCTGCTGTGATTCTGATGGGCTTTCCTTTGTATGTGATTTGTTTCTTTTCTCTGACTGCTTGCAGAACTTTTTTCTTCTGTTGAGTTTCTGGAATCTTAACAATTATATGCCTACGTGTAGATTTTTTTTTGATCAAGGCTATTTGGAGTCCCATATGCCTCAGTTATCTGTATGTCAAGCTCTTTTCCCCTGCTTGGGAACTTTTCTCCCATTACTTCTGTGAAGAGATTTTTTTATGTCCTCTGTACTCTCTCCTCTTTCTTCATTGACTCCAATCAGTCTTATGTTATTTTTCTTTGCATTGTCTATCAGCTGCTGGATTGATTTCTCATGTTCCCTTATAATTTTGAAGCAATTTTTCTTTTCCTGGTCACTAATTGCAATCTTTTGTTCTATATCTGAAATTCTGTCCTCACATTGGCTCATTCTGCTCTGTAGACTTTCAATGGACTTTTTCATCTCCTGGAAATCTATTTGCATAAGTTTTATGGATTCCATTTGTTTCCCATGTTTGGATTCCATCATGTTCTTCTGCTCCTCTCTAGATTTATTAATCATGTCTTGCACTATGGGCACAATTTCTCCTGTTATCTGAGAAATTATTTCTGATTTCATTTTTTCCAGATCCCCTTTTGTTGCTAGTTCAGTGGATCTAGGTGTTTGAATATCAGAGTGTTCCATCTCATTTCCCTTTGGGGTTTTTGTAGGTGATCTGGAAGTCTGGTTTTGAGACTTATTTACGTGTTTTCTCATTTCGACTGCGGGGCAGGGGGTGCTGTTGGTACCCACGTGGCTCACCTCCTCTGAGCTGGGAGAGGTGGGACAGGGGTCAGGATTGGCAGTAGGGATGGTGGCCCAGAAGCCCTTTCCTCTGGGCCAGGAGCAGAGGGAGGGACGGTGGATGGGAAGCCCCTTCCTCTGGACAGGAGCAGTGGGAGGGTGGCTCAGAAGACCAGTTCTCTGGGCTGGGTGTGGTGGGATGGATGGCGGCCCAAAAGATCTTTCCTCTGGGCTGGGAGCAGCAGGAGGGATGGTGGCTGGGAAACCCCTTCCTCTGGACCAGGAGCAATGAGATGGCAGCTCAGAAGCCCCTTCCTCTGGGCTGGGAGCAGCGGGACAGATGGCAGCCCAAAAGCCCATTCCTCTGGGCCCGGAGTGGTGGTACAGATCTGGATTAGTAATTTGCAGCCAGAAATTCTTCTAGAATCCAGTTGGATCTGGGCATCAGGGATTAATGCAAGAGTATGAATTTCCACATATCCCATATTTCAGGTTATATGTTCCCATAGTCAAATTGCATAGTGCAAACATAAGTTCCTGTTTTTGTTCCCATACCTTTGTGCTTTTGGAAATGTTCCATTCACATTTAAAAACAAACAAGAGTCCTCATTTCTTATGCATCCTTTTCTGTAGATGCACTTGGCTTGAGAACATAAACAGTTACAATGCATTGGAAGGGCTAAAATTCATAGATGGTTCACTCATTTTTGAATTTTTTTATGAGACAATGGATAAATAGGGAGTAGCAAGAAGTTTAAATACCTGCTCAAATTTTCTATTCTCTGTTTCAAAAATATTTTAAGGAAAATGCTACCTCATTTCATTTATACCAGTAGAATTTTTGTTCTTTGAACAAAAGGTTTTCCTTTTTTTGGTTTCCTCTTTGTAGGAGAGAATCTTTTGTTGTCTCTGACTTGTACTCTGAGTAACATTTTGCCCATTTTTTTTAAGATTGTGATACACCACATATTACCCACACTTATTCTTTAATTATTTTATTATGAGATGTCACTCTTAGACTCATTTTATGTCTCCCTGTTGTTGGAGATTCCTTCTTCTATCACAGGGATGCTGTCAAGCATGGTGTTGCTCAACTGTGGGCAATATCCTTTTTTAGTGTGGTACTGGTCTTCCTGTGGTTTCTGGTAATGCAGCTGTGTCACTTAAATGCACTCACTAAAAATCATTATCCCTCACCCCCAATTGTGATGGTGGGGAATATTTGCATAACTCTACAGGTACCTATAGGTGGGTGTGAAAGAGGACAGTCCCATATCAGAAGGAGGATTCTGCTCCATTGTTTTGATATCAACAATTCCACTATTACTTCTTACAGCGCCCTAAAACTCATTCTCTGTCTTTCCTATACATTCTTCTGTCTGTATTTATTAAAGGTCATCTCCCTCGAAGGAACTTTTCATCTCTTGCTAATTCTTCTGACAATCATTTAGCAAGAATGTTCTAAATAATATAGATTCCAAATTCAATAAAGAGATACACATAAAACCTATAAACCTATGTGTTTATATTCACATTATATAATCAAATGTGAATGTTACCTTAATTTTTGATACATCAATATTCTGATAGCTCATGTTCAAATTTAATATTATATTTTTGCATAACATGCTATTCTCTATTTGGTAAATTTAGTATCCATCCTACTAGATGAAAATGTTAAAATGCTGTCACCTATTTGATCATTAAACTTCCGCAGTGCAGTTGACTTTTTAGCTATATTTTAATTAGCCCATGTTTGCTTTGAAAAATGATTATATTCATCAGGTGGATTTACTACACACACAAAGCACATCTTGTTTGTTTGTTTTTTTGGTACTGGGGATTGAACTTGGGACCTGGCGCTTGTGAGGCAGGTGGCAGCACCACTGAGCTAAATCCCCAGCCCCACAAAGCACATCTTAATTCTTTTTCTTTCCTCTTTTCCCTTCCCTCCTCCTTTTTCCATTTCTTTCAGTCTTTAAAAATGATAATTCTACTCATTTCCATAACCAAGTGTTCCATTGCTAACATTCCTCCAAACTATTTCCTGAAAAACATTCCTTACCACATTCACTTCTGAGAACTGATAATTATGCATCCAATTAATAATGTCATTCTCTTATTTTGATACCTACACCCATACTTGTTTCTTACCAGATAACAATACAATTTCTGTTTTGAACATATAAAATCCTCCAACACAGAGTCATAAAATTATTTTTTCCCATTGCACTTTGTGGAAATAATTCTCATACACACCTAATAGGACTCTACTATAAATCCAACATTTCATCTAATCAAAATGATGTTTAATACACTAGTAGCTTCCTAAAATGTAATTTTTTTCTTTGTGGATTTGTGGTTTTTAAAATATTACATGACATCAATGTCATTGTTTGTATGTGAAACATTTTCATTTCCTTGGCTGGCATAGTTCTTCAGTTATCCACGGTTCCTTATAGCACTAATTTGGCTAATATACATGCTGGTCCCCTCCACGTAGCATGAAACCATCAAGAAAAATAGTATTATCCTCTTCAACAATGACTATATTAACCTAAGTTGTTCAAAAGTATGTATTTACTGCATGGAAGTATTCACTTATCAATTGCAATCGGTTACAGTTTTGATCTAGAATGTAAACTAGAATGTCCTGTTTTCAGAGATGTGGCTTTTGCAATGTAACTGGACCCTGGATGAGTTCAGAGCCAACTATGCTGTGAAGTTACGGGGATTGGTTGGAGCCAGGTACTGGGAGCCTGACCTTAAAAAATACATCTGCTTCCCCAGCTCCTTCCTCCTCTCTTTCTCTGCTTCCTGTGCACTATGGAAGAAGCAGCTTTCTCTAACCCGGACTTCTGCTACTCTATTTAAGAGTCTCTCCATAGTCTACCCGTACCATTTTTTTTTTTTTGCAAATGTGTAATATTCGATATTCAAAGAATTTACTGTAAGTCCTTTTTCATGAATATTTTCATGAGCTGTTATTTAAAAAGTAAATGCTGCTGCCTTGTGCCATTCAACTGGAAAGCAGAATTGTAAGATGTGATACTGTATCCTCATTCATGTTCTTCATCATGTCTGGCAGCTGGGAGTTCTCAATTTTCTCCAAAGTCAAAATGATCATGAAAGGTCAATGTTTTGAAGCGATTCGGGATGTTGAGGAAGGCAAGACAGAACAACTAAAGACACTCTGGTCATAGGACTCCAGAGCTGCTGCAGAAAGTAGCAAGTATGATAAGATGAGTGTGTTCAAAGCAGGGGTGAAATTTTGAACTTGATTCATGGCTATGTGTCTTTAACTGTGGGGCATATTTTTTTTTTTTAAATTTCAATATTCAAAGCAAAATCAGTGAAAAGCCAGAAATCACAAGGAGCCAGATCTGGCAAATATGTTGGATGAGGTCAAAACCTAATTTTTAAATGTTTTGCTTGTATTAGTCCATGTTTGGAGTACATGATGATCACATTCACTGTAGGGAATACGTACACGTAGATAACACAGTTTGATTCTTTCTTTCCTGTCTCTTCACTCCCTTTTATTTTTCCAGCATCAGATTCATTTATTTGTCTTATGAGATAGTATAGAATCAATTATCAAATATGCAGATCAAAAACCAGACTAACGGGCAGAGAACAAAAATACAGGTAAGAAAATTGCACTAAGTCAAGGTACACTTTCTAATACTGTGTCCATGTGAGATTACAACTCTGATGTTTTCGTGAGCCTATCTTTCCATTGGAAGGTACTCGGCAGGATCATTCACTAAATGTGTTATCACACTTCAAAACATCAATCCTGAATGAATCCTTCCAAAACTGCTTCCCAAAAATGCAAAACATAAAATAGGTTTGCTCAAATTGAGTGGGAGTATTTTAAGGAGGCTTCATGGTAATGTGTCTTTCACTGTGATAATGCTAACTTTATTTAAATATTCACTTTATCTTTGCATCATACTACAAAGCTGGGCTGGTTGGGTGGCAGCAACCCTAAGAAAGTCCTCCCAGACTTAGTATGTCTCTGTAAACTTCAGAGATTTTTTCTGCAAAAACTTTTCTCATGTCTCTTGTAGACAGTGAGTTAACTCAAGGATTCCTTCACTAAGACTAACAGAGTGTTGCAGATTACTAAAGTATCTGCTTAAATCATTTCACTGGAAGAGTCTGATTAAGCACGTACAGGTCACCTATGTAAAGAATATTCTTTCTTTGCTGGTAGAAATTGGGGCATTCGGTGCACAAAATGAAGCTTTTACTTTAAGCAAGTATGATGTTCTTTTCCTTTAAATTAGTATCATGTGCTTATCTCTCATTAATCAAATTAGTATCCAATGAAGATTTAGATTTTCTAAATAATACACACAAAAAATTGCTCAGTACCTTTGTTCGACTTTCTTCTTATGATTTATTTTCCATCACTTATCTTCATTTACCTCCAATTGTGTGATCCGAAAGTGTATTGTAAGAGGCAAAGGAAAAACCAGGAACATCTTGACGAAAGTTCTGTAAGTAGATAAGTATGTACATTCCTCTAAAATTGAATATTTGTCCTCCTTTTCTGGTTTACACCTAAAATGGCCCAAGTGTCTCATGTGTTTGAAATGTGATTGGATTACAGATGCACTATTTTAATCGGTGAATTCTTCTACCCATGAATTTATGTGCTGTGGGGAAATAGACAGGGCCAGTTTGGAAGAGGTGGCTCACTAGGGCTGCAACCTTGAGGGATATACAGTTCTCCTCAGCTCCTCTTTCTCAACTTCCTGGCTACCATGGGGTGAGCAGCCTTCCTTTGCAATGCCCTTCTGCCATCTTGCTCCTGACTTGGGGCCAGCCAACCGTGGACCAAATTGTGAGCCAAAATAAACCTTTCTCCCTTAAATTGTTGCGTCAGATACTTTGCACCCTGGATTTGAAAAGCCGACTAATACACCTATTATAATGTGCTCTACTCAATATCAACCTTCAACTCTCAGAAGCACATTAATTGTCATGAACATCATGTCACTGGTCATCCAAGTTTCAGAGGGTTGACCCCTCCTTGAATTACCCTTCTCATTGAAGTGAACCTTCAAAGTAAAAATAGCATTTATTTTCAGTACTCATTAAATGTGTAAAAGTTCAGATCTTTTAGATATGACAGGAACTGGCACAAATTTCAGGTTTCCATGACAAGATTCTTTTCTTCTTTAAAGTTTCTACAATTAATGATAGAATTCAACTAGACCAGTTCAACCACCCACCTCTCAAAAAAACATGGCAGGGGATTCTGGAGTCTCTTCCTTTTTATGTTGAGGCCCCACCCCTGCTAAGAACATGGGTATAAGCCAAGATCAAAAATTCAATTTCTCCTCCAAAACCAAATTGTTTTAATCTACACTTGAGACTACCCCATGCCTGTGTAAACAGTTTTGTTGCTTTCAGTGGAGGAAAACTGCATTAACTTGGTAAAAACAAAATGTGGAGGAGATTTTACCAAATTTCACTTACTCTTTAAAAATCAAGACAGGGACAAGCAGATAAGTTCTATGCTCATAACAGTAGCCCTTTCCTTGTTCATCTTCTCTACACTGGCACCATTTGTGCAATATTGCCCAGAGCCACTGACATCTAGAAAGAAAATTCCCCATTGGAACGGATGGTGGACATTTTTTTCTGTTTTCCAGTGAACAAACTGTTTTAATCATTTTGTCTGTGTTTTCACAGAAGGAAAAAGAAAAGAAGTCAGACCTTGGCTAGTAGAGGAGAATTCTGTCTGCTACAGTGTGGAATGATACACAATTATTGATGACACAGGTGCACATATAAAATTTGCAAGCAGAAGGTGTTTTTAAGCATCCTCAAGGAGAAAGAGAATTCCAAGGTACATTTTGGTTCACCGTGTTTTCTATCTGGGCACACACAAGGTTGAAATTTTAGAGTAGAAATATAGAGGTATGGTTTCCCAGACACGGGGAAGTGTATTTTGGTTCTCATTATGTATAATGCATCCAGATATACTGAAGTGAGAAATATGTGCTCTCTCTCTCTCTCTCTCTTTTGACCTCCCATCGGATAACCTACCTTGTTACCTCTGAGGGGTTGAGCTCACATGGAGATTCCTGGTCAGCCCAAACCAGACTGAACACAAGAGCAAGCAACAGACATGCATCTTGTTGGAGTCATCTTCCCTCTTTTGCAGGAGCTCAGGATAACTGAGCTGTTGAAGAGAATTTGACAGGGTGGCAATTTTATTGTATCTGTGCTTTACTGTCATAGGCATATGTGGAGAGCTGCGTGTGCCGCGCCTTAAAGATGGCGCTGGTTTCCGCCTTCCGCCATCCCGACGGCGAGAGCTCTTTATGATAAACAACTCCTTATTTGGCTGTGATGTGTCTGATGCTCTGCCCCCTCTTACGTGTACCTATCCGCATTCGCCACATGACTATCCGTGATTGGTTGGTTCAGGGGTACTTATTCTAGGGACGGGTGCTCCCCAGGGGTAGAAGAAAAAGAATGTTAAGTTTTCCTGAATAAACTGCTAGAAGAAGAGCGTTGGTGTTGCGTCGTCATTGCTGGTCAAAGGCGAACGCGACAGGCATATTTAATGAAGTCACTGTTTTTCATTGGAAGATCTTGTTTACATCTTCTCCACACATCCTGCTTGGCAAAGATGGGCTGTGAGTGACAGGATTTTATTTTTCTAATGGGATTAATAATCAGTAAACCTCAAGTTGAGTTGTATAATAATTGACCTTTTAGTGTGAGAGAGGACAGTCCACACTCAATGTTTCAAGGGCATCAATTTTTTTTTTCTCTTGCCTATTGATTTCTCATGTGAAGTTGGTGTACAAGATGTGTTTCACCAACTACTAAGCTGTTTCACTAAGTGCCTAACCTTAAACTGACTTTGTAAGAGTAACTACGGTGCCCCCATTTTTACAAAAATTTACTTCAGGATTAATTATAATAAAATCTTGCTATCAAAATGACCCACAGTGGAGTCTATATTAAAATCTGAAAATGAACTTTAAGAAAAAAGATTTCTTAATTCATATTATACTTCTGAATCATTCCCAAGTACAACAGTAATGTTTCTTTTTGCTCAATGTGCAATATCCAAGATTACAAGAATTGATTGAAATCTGAAGCATGTATAGGGTGGGCTGGGGATTTAGCTCAGTGGCACCATACTCACCTCGCAAGTGCAAGGACCTGAGTTTAATCCCTGGTACCAAAAACAAACAAACATACAAACAAAGAAACAAAAAACAACAACAACAAAACAAGTATGTCTAGGAGAATTCTTCCTTATAAGCAGCTGCTGATACAGATACTCAAGTATTGTAAACCCATCTTCTTATACTCTCCATCAGTAACCAACTCAAATTATGGTAAATATTTACAGTGCTTTCCAAACAACCACACAATGTGCTATCATACCCATATTATCAATCACCCCTACTATACTCATCAAACGAAACAAACACACAATCGGATGTACAGTGATACCTAACATGAAAATAAAGACAGAAATTTAATAGAAAGTCCCTGAGCTACTTAAAATCTATAATTCAATTCTGAAGTTTAACTGAAAGATGCGTTTTGAATACCCTAATTGAAAGGAAGATTATACTGCAAGTTTCCAATGTTCAATGTTAATAAATGTTCATTTTCAGTAATGTATCCAAGCATGAGAATTTTTCTCCTTTCAGCATCCTGAAAATGTCTGTTTACAATAAAACCTTGGATTGGAAGAACTTGTTTGTGAATGTTCTGCAAAATGGGGAAAAATTTCTAATAAATTTTAACAATGAGCGAGCCCTTGCAATGTGACTAGGACATGATGTCCAACATCACAGGATCACAGCTTAGTCAAAGATATTCTCTCCCTCTCTCTCTCTTTCTCTTTCTCCCCCCCCCCTTTCTGTCTCTTGCTGTGGTATTCAGGGTGATCATCTCCCATGCTCCAGTGTTCCATCTCAGACCACGGTGTTTGGCAGAAATCAGTGATTTTTTTAGAATGTTGGATGTGCTCACTACTGACAGCAGTGTACTTTTATCACTTCAGCACCTATGGAGAATCCTTTCTTTTTTCACATAACAATAAAATCACACAAAATATCTATCAATAGAAATGGTTTGCTTTATTGTAATCAGGTTGCCTTGAACCTGATTACTTATCAGGCTCTGCTGCCTTATTGGCAGTTACATTAAACCCATTCTATGTTAAGAGTTTATTAACATTGTACTGCAGTCAACACACTTGTGAGTGTGTGCACCAAAGCACTATTTGAGCCATGTGTCCAAGTGATCAAAGAAAATAACCTCAACCTCAAAGAGTTATGGAAAATTCATTCCATGTCATCAACTGTCTTAAGATCATGGATGAACCCTGGGATGGGGTCACCTAGAGAATCCTCAATTCTATTTGGCAAACCGTGTGGTCTGATTGCATCTTGGAAATGCCGTAGAGGGGCTTTCCCATGAGCAAGAGTCACCATTTGTCTCTGAAACTGTGTCCTTAGGGAAGACTGT
Organism: Heterocephalus glaber; assembly: GCF_053883595.1. Classification (NCBI taxonomy): domain Eukaryota; kingdom Metazoa; phylum Chordata; class Mammalia; order Rodentia; family Bathyergidae; genus Heterocephalus; species Heterocephalus glaber. The sequence continues at coordinate 4,357,864 of NW_028258189.1, forward strand.
AGGACTGGATGTGAATGAGGGTGACATTCAGGAGCTGAGGAGGAGGACCACTGCCAGGAGCTGAAACCCAGCCTCCCAGGATGAATCTGCTTTGCAACAACAGCAAGAGGTTATGGATGAGATCTCATCTCCAAAGGAGGAGGAGAAAAAGGTGAGGGAATCCATTACTTCAAATGAGCTTAGGGACATGGAAAATGTGGCAAACTGCAAAATCTGTGGAAAGGCATTACCCAAATGAGGTGTAGCAGGGATCAAACTCAGGTCCTTGTGCTTACAAGGCAGGCAGCAGAACCACTGAGCTAAATCTCCGGCCTCATTTTGGTCTTTATTATACTTTCACTTTCTCATGTAGGAGAAACCAGGAAATATTGAAGCTTGTGTGTCTTATTTATTTCAAATAATATCACAGTCTCAAGGTGCATTCATTTACCTAAAAAATATCTCAGGTGTATCCTTCTTCATGGGAGAGTAATACTTCATTATGTATAAAAATACCACATTTCTATTATCCATTCTTCTGTTGATGGGCATATTTTCTGCTTTCAAGATTTTGTTATTATGAGTTGTGATGCTATAAAGATAGAAATGCAGATGTCATTGCATTATGAAAGCATTGATAGAATTTTAATTAACTTTCATTACTTTCTCATGCCCATAGTCTGTATGAACTGATTTTTCCAGAGTATGTCTCTGTCATCATCCATAGTAAAGAAGGACTGGAAGAGAGATTGACACAGTGCAAGAATGAGAGAGAGGAGAGAGGGAGTGAAGAGAAGAAAGAAAGGAAGGAAGGAAGGAGGGAGGAAGGAAGAGAGGGAAAGAGGGAGGGAAAGTGCAACATTTTAAAAGCTGAGAAAGAATAACTGTAATACTTCTTTGTATATTTGTGTGCAGGTGTATGTTATAGATAGTGTCTACATATTTGTGTTTTTTAGTTGCTTAGTTGATAGAGAATTTTGGAAATCCAGATGTGAGCAGATATGAGAGGACAAGAAATGGAGGAGAAAGTAAAAATGATTAAGACGCTCTGTGTACATGGCCCATTCCCCTGTATGAAGGGAACACTGAAGCATCACACACCTATACCTACTGAAGACAGAGACTCAAAAATGAAAATAAGAACAGGAAAAACAGCAGGAAAAGTCCTCACACCAAACTGTGCATAATATGAGCCCATGTTTCAGACAACAACAGCAATCGTGCAGGATTCTATGCGTATGATTGAAAATAATTCAAAATCATTTTCAAATACCAATTCTTTAATAGGAATTTACTGTATGGTAAAAATATTTTATTTTCTTACATAAGTGTTTTAATGAGGTATTCTAGTTTTGGTCTGGGAAGTTATTTCATAAAAATATTAGAGGGGTGTAATTAAGATCCAACTCATAACATATATGCCTGACATTTTTAATAACTTCATGAAAATACTTTAAAATTTTTTCTCTTGTGATAAAATGATGTCTGAGTATATGTTAACTTTACACTTAATGTGATATATTTTAGCACTGTGATTGATTATAACATTGGGTGGGATCTGGTGACAAATTTCCTGATGATTTTAAAAAATTGACATTTTGAACTGGTTTCAGATGGTGGAAAAACAATTTTCCTACATCCCCCTCTGTCTCGATAAAGCCTATTCCCTGTTTCCTATATTATAGCAATACACATATCTGTGTTTATATCTATTCTCATTCTTACTCTTGGGAATACATTTAATGAGACATAATTCTTTAATGGGTCATTCATGAAATATCTTTTTATATTTAAATAATATACTGAATGCACAGCAACTGCAATGATGTCATTTACATAGGAAAAATAATAGAAATTTTCAATTTTTTTGCAGTCTATAGTAGGTTTAACTAGTACTCCATGATAGAGAAACGCATGAAATATAACTTCTGGGAATTGTCCTCAGATATCATTAACCCTAATATTCCACTCTTATGGTTAAGGAGGTATGTAAATTATTCCAAGGATGTAGAAGGATCTAAAAGCTATAAAGTTTCATTAATTTTCCAAAGGCAATTTAGTAATTAGTAGCAGAATTTATTCTAGAAACCAGACATCCAGGTATGAGAAATCGAGCTGAGATTATAAATATGCATACATTTCATTATTCAAGTCATGCATTCATCCCACAATATGATAGACTCACAATCTGTACTGTAAATATCATTTTCTGTTTGTGTTCCTATGACTGTGATATTTGCACCTTCCATTCAACCGTAAAAACAAACACGAAAGTCCTTATTCGTAATCCATCTTCCCATGTGTGCATATTTTGCTTGACTAACTTAAAGAGCTACAACTGATGAGAGGGGCCAAAAATAATAGATGGTTTCAGTCTTTTACTCATTGAACAACTCCATTTCTTTGGAGCCCCGTAATTATATTACAGGGTGGTGTGACTGTGTTAAGTATTCATTGTTCAATTTCATTCCTGGGTGTCCATGTAGACTTCCTATACTTTCTGGGATTCAGTCAATTATCACTTGCTGGCACTCAGCACATGCCCTGAAATCTCATGCCCAATTGTGAGAGTGAGAAACGTCTCTCCAGGTAGCCGCTGCTGGGCTGTGTAAGGGGACAGGTCCACCCCACAAGGAGGATTCTGCTCCAATGCTTTTATTTCAACACTTCTTGAGTTACTTGTTACAGTGTCCTAAAAATCATTCTCTGTCTTCCTGTATATTCTTCTCCCCCTAGTGATCAGAGGCTGTCACTCTCTAAGGTACTTGTCACCTTCTGCTAGCTGAGAGGACAACTATTTAGCAAGAATGAAGGGTTGTACATCTCAATTATAATTGGGAAACAGACACAGAGACCCGAATACGAGCCTACATATTTAGAAACATCCATTCTATTCCAATCTGAACAGTAAACATCCTTATTGATACCTCAACCTTCTTGTGACTCAGATTTGAGTTTCTTATTGCTGATTTTGATACTATATTTTTGGCACAATGGGCTGTTTTTCTGCATTTTTGTATTTCGTGTCTTAGGGTCAACACCTTATCAGATCAAAACGTTGAAACTTTATCAGGTAGTTATTAAACTCCTGATATGCAGTGTACTTTTAAAATAAGAATTCCACTCATTTCCATAGCCACATATTCCATTGCTAATATCATTACCTGTCATTTTCTCAAATTCACTCTCTATCACCTTAAATTCCAAGGACTGATAATTACATATAAAATAATGAAGTTATTCTCTTATTCCTCTACATACACCTGTGCTGATTTCCGACAAGATCACCGTACGCTGGAACGTTGTATGGAAATTTGTTCTATGCCATTTATATCCCAATTAACAACTTTAGAACACTCAGGATTTAACTGAAACGTGGAGTTATAGGAAAAACTTTAAGTCATTTGTCAAGTGACAATGCACATTCTTGGCTTTTGTAATCAGAATCACTACTGTTCCATTTGTTGGTCATAATGATTTATTTTATTTTTTACAAATATCGTGTCTTCCCATTGAGCTGGTGTAGATCATATGTCAAATTGACTTATTCTGGGAATGGCTGTGCTTGGTCTCTAAATCTAGTCTAGTTTCAATGGAGAGCATATGTAAGATTGGACCTCAAGAGTCAAAGGGACAGCTTCTCTATCAAAAGAAAAAAATGAATTGGTACTTTGACACGTGGCTTTCTTATTTTATTACTTCATGTTATTTATTTCTAGACTGCTACTTGGAATAGAACCCAGGGCTTTAACACTGAGCTACATACCCAGCATATTTATTTTGCCTTCTAAAAATTTTGACTCTGGGTCTCACTAATTCAATAGTTGGTCCAGGCCAGCCTAGAACCTGCGATCTACCTGCCTCAGTCTTTTAGAATGGCCACAGGGCAAGCCAGGATCATGAGGCCCAGTTTGAAATGTTTCCCTAAACATACCCAGTGACTCCTCTGAGATATGTCTAGGTTCCTGCAATTGAAGGTATAGGTGCTATATTCCATTTCAGCCAACGGAGAGGGGTCCATCTTTAATTTTAGAAACTGAGTGTAAACATAACCCTGGAAGACAGCAATGTAATATCGGACTTGTAGATCAATATTTTGTGCTTCATCTTCAGTAGCAATAATTGGGGTTGGAGAGAAAATAATGCAGATGTCTTTGGAAGTCCTGCTACATATTATGGAATCTCACGTTCACTAGTAAGGGCTATTGTTATTCCCATTCAAGCTTCTCTTGATTCAAATCTTATTAGTAAGATAAGAGAACATCACATGCAACCTCTCATTGCCAAGCAGGAAATGAGATGTTAAGGATGAAGGTCAGAGGAGCAACCATGGGTTCATTACAGGTCATACCAATGGAGCAGTGCCATGAAAGGGGCATCAGCTCAGGCTCCCTTCAGCTTTTCCCCTGCTCTGATCTTCTGGAGAAGAAAGGTGAATCCAACACGATGCCAATTCTTCTGCTTGCTCTTGCAGTGGCTCTAGCTTGTGCTGTACCTCTAAACTCTGATGAGGTAACATGAATAATCTGGTCTTGAGTGAGAACTTCCTGTGTTTGTGTGTGTGTGTGTGTTGCTCTTTTTATTTTTCATACTGAATTCACATTTTATAAAATTGTTTCATGCACATCATTATTTGCAAAACAGAGTGGACACTTGACTTAGGAACTCAATTCGTTTTGACGGCTGGTTGTAACTCACGTTGGTCAATGAAGGCTCAGGCTCCTCTACACAGCCTTTAGAGTCTCTCTCCTGTACACAGACAGATCTATGTCCTTAGAGAGAGCCTGACCCAGGATTTCTCTGTGAACCCCACACAGGAGAGGATGCTGTCTTATTCCTTCCAGAGCTCTTTAAGGGTTCAGTCTGTGTCTGAGACCATCTGGAAATACAAGTGGCTGGCATTCACATTGTAACACAAGACTTTGCTCATAAGTTAAAACTAAAACTCTGGTCATGACCTAAGTTGTTCATATGTCAGGCTGGTCATAACTCAAGGGTCCACTGTAATGTTTGGGAATATCTTTTTTTCTATCACTTTAGTCTCTAACCCTAACCCTAACACTCCCCGTGAAACCAGAAGTGGATAAGGGAACAAGATTTATTGTTTTTTGTTGAGCTCAGTGAAACATGGAAGAAATCCACTAATCTTTCCAGTGTGATCTTTCCTTTGCAGGTCAGTTGAAACTGGACGAGCATTCTCGGCAGCTAACAAAGTAGAGAAGATAGAAGAGAATGGAGACCTGTGAGCCCATTTCCATTATGGGCAGTGTCTCAAAGGGTGTGCTAAGCTCTATGTCAGGTTTACACCAAGTAAGTAAAACTCATAGCGATTTAAATGAATGAAGCCATCCAACTGCTGATATATGGTCTTCTGTCCATAATGAAAATGAAAAATAATGAAGACAAAGGTGGCTACGCACTTGAGATATAAATATAAAATTGTAATCCTCATATCCAAACATGAGGTGTGAATGCAGATATATTTATGTTTATATCTCTGCCCATTCATTTCATCCCCATGTTTATCTACATCTCTACTACCAGTGCAATCTAAATCAACTGCAACCTTCTTGCTGAATAAATATTATCAAATGAAAAGATGTCGAAGAATTGTTGAGAGAGTAAGGACTTCAGCACCAACACCACCAGCAGCATTTGTAGAAAAGGCACCAAACTGCCTTGTAGGACAGAGAAATGAGGTTATGTCAAAACCATATAGCAACAATCTTCCTTGTGAATTGAGATTGTGTGTTTCCAAGGGCCACCTTTGGCCGCACTGCAGATGTTTCTGGCTGTCTGGATTAGGGGCAAATGATAGGGTAAAGGCCAGTGCTGCTGGCAGGAACCACACAAAAGACAGAAAGGCTGATGGGATCTTCATGGCTCAGCCACTCAACTGGCCATTATCAAATTCAGTGACTCGGAAGTAGAATCAGAAGCTCCAATGTAATGCACAAATTTATGTATTATTTTCAACAGCTCAAATGCACTACAAGTCTTGTTGATCCTGAAGAAGAGGGAGCAAATGGATGAGAAATAGGATTGTTTGTTGTTCTGTATTTCAGGAAGGATGGAGAATTCCAAACATTCATGGTGTTGGGAATAAAAAGAGAGGAAGATGACATTTACCTTGCTGATTGTGAGTACCTGACCTGAGGATTCAAAGGTTGTGCTGTGTGCAAATTCATGGCCACAGAACCACCCCACACGTGAAGATGTCTAGTTTCTAGAGCAATGTTTCCTATTAAGTACTAAGGCAACCTTGAAAAAGCTATTGAGACTTCTACACATTCAAAATACAAAAGATAATCAGATACATTTCATTTGATCTTAGATGCAACCATGGAACATTAGTATAAATCACAGCAGGATGGTTCACAAAACACCTGTGAGATTTCTACAAAAATGTGTGGGTTGAAGTTTCTAAAACTTTATTCCAAGAAGAGACACATTGCTGTGAGTCCCCCTCAAAATTATCCCCACCACTTTTTTGAACCTTCTGAACCTCTTTCCTTAAAGGAAAGATCCAACAGAGTGAAGAGTCAAACCATGTCAGCTATTCTTCAGACAGAGAGCTAAATTTTGAAAATACAGTGAACTGAAAAATTAGAATCTTCAAACAAAAGACCAAATGAATAAATGGGCAACAGTAAAGAACAGATGTTTCTCAAAAGAATTATAAATGGCCAATAAGTACATGCGAAGATTTTCAACATCACTTTTTTTTAGAGACATGTAAACTGAAACTACGTTGAGATACAGTCTTACCCCACAATGAATGGCCATCATCAAAAAATTTAATGGGAAAACATATTGGTGAGTATGTAAGAAAAAAGGGCCTTTTTCATTATTGGTGGGAATGTAAACTGCTACAACCAATATTGTAATCCACATGGAGATTTCTCAAAAAATTAAATTTAGAAATTCCACTTGACCAAGCTCTCTCTCTTCCAGGTATCATCATATATTGCATTTCACATATTTTTAAGGGATAGAGAACTAATTAAAGCTAATTTAAATAATCAGATTTCTTTCAATTTTTCTTACTTGGCAGATATGACCACACTGTGCTTTCATTAGAAAAGTATTTAAATATTAAACTGTCCTTAATAGATAAACCACTTATAAGGTGTAATCTGATTAAATTAGATCTCCAATGAGATTAAAAATAACCATCAAATTGTGCTAATTGAGTTGCACGTAATTTCAACATCTATAGCAAAAATGCCATCTGCTATGTCTGTGATTTAAAATAATTTTCAAAAGAAATCATTTATTGTTAAGTGGTCAAAGACTACAATATTTAATTCTGTGGAAAGAAATGGTCACTGTCCTCTTCTAATCTTGTTCTAAGAAAATGTTTTATTCATATAAATATGATGCTACAACAGCAGAAAGGAAATAAACTACAGCTATATAACCTGCATGCCCAACATTTTCTGTAAATGGTATTAAAACCTCCTTTTTATTATCAACTACAACAGAAAGATACAAGCTTCGAGTGTATGTTAATTGTACATTCAATAGGATTCATTTTAGCATATATTCAAGAAATGATAATAAAATATTGGCTGGGCTTGTCAATGGAGTGATAAGATACTGGACGGCTTAATAGTAGACATTGATGCATTAATTTGTTCTCTGTTGTCATAACTGTGTTCATCACTAATAAACACTTCCTTTATCCCAATTATTCAACAAGAAAACGAGAAACTAGAGTGTGCCGTGATTCAGGGGCTCTTAGGAAAAATGACCTCCATGCCCTGGTTGTGTTTTGGGGATGCATATGGTTTAGGGCTGCTGGGATACACAGCATGAATGGAGTCCAGCGCCAACCTGGAAAGTGACGTGATGTGCACTGTCTCCATGTCTCCGAATGTCACTTCAGATTTCCCTGCTGGAGAGGAGGGATGTGGAGATGGCTGGATTTACCAGGTCCCGCCAGCACAGTGTATCCTATTGAATGCTTTAGACAGCAGGCAGCATCATCACCTACATCTGCCCTGTGTTATCTTCAATGCAGGAAGAAAAGATGTTTCGACACTTGCAGAAATGCAGAGGTTTGTGGACCTAGCTAAGGCACATAATATTCCAAGGGAAAACATTAGAAATGCCATCCAACCAGGTAGAGTCACCCCACCGTTTCCCATGATATGCAATATTTGAAGCATGAGTATGATATATCAAAATATGGTATGTTTTGAGTATAGACAACATCACTACAATCCTTGACTCTGAATTATTATTTCAAAAATTGAACTTTATTAAAACTGTTCTTGAGAATTCTTATATCTGTTGAATGACTCCAAAAAACCGTGTTCGTCTCTATTCTTCTCTTTCTTCACTTTCTCTTCACAGACACCTGTCCAGAAAAAATAGGTTTGTTGGGTCAGTAGCAACACAATCCTTCACATTTTATTATGCTTCTGCCTTTTCTTAGGGTATTTGCCATCTTTAATAGGCAAATAGCTGCTCTTTCAAATATGACTTTGGTTATTGCATGTATGTAAACAATTGGAAAAAAAATCATCAATCCAGGGAAAAGACAGGACCTTTGTGTGGTGACAAAGTGAATACGCTTTGTGAAGTGTGATTATTTCTACACAGTGGAATACGATTAAGTGTGGTAAGTTCCAGAATCAGTAAATAACCTTGCATTGCCAAAATATTTGTTAACCCTGCATGAGACTCTAGAAGATACCTTTGAGATAAACTTACCCTTAATTGTCAGTAAGTTCTAAGCTATAAACATAGCTTAGAAATTTTGAAGATGATTCTTGGTACAGGGTCAAACAAAATTTATTCTTTCCCTTCATATGTTCCCTTTCAAATCCATACCTTCCATCCATTGATGAATTCTACAAAATGATTTCTAGAAGATACTCTCTCTTCTCTAATCCCAATCAATAGATTTTATGTTTCATTTCTTCTCCTACAAACATCATGTTATTAGTATCAGCTCAGCAAAACTTTATTTTTTTCTTTTGCATTTTCACAGATGATAATGAGGCAGGAGAATAGGCAATATCATCCTTTGTTAGACATCTGAACCATGAATATGAATATCAAAAAAACCTCTTTTCAATCATAGTTTTTTCTTTCCCATGAAGTCATGAACCTGCCTCATGCCTTTCCTTCTCCTCCCCATCTACACTCTACTTGATGTTTCTGTATGCCAATTCTAATTGATTAAATAAATTGATATACATGTCTTTAAAGAAAATTATTTGATACATTGGACTTAACTATTAAAAAAGAGTGGGTCTATAATAGAGCAGGAGATGATACTTTAAGAGTAAATGCAGAATTCCTGGGTGTTCCATGGTTAGAAACTACATTGTAATGGTTTATCTAGAATATTTCCATTTTTCTAGCAATGAAAGAAAATAGGGAAATAATTGCAAAGTGCCATCACCCAAAATATAGGAAAATAAACATAAAACTAAAATAATTACAGAAGAATCAGAATCCAGATATTTTAATCTATATAAAATACAATTTTCAGTTTATGTAAAATAATTTAATATTGCTAAATTTGAGAAATAAAAGAAATATAGGAAATCTAAAGGCACAATTGGAGTAATGAAAAAATAAAAATTGCCGGTGGGTTAAAGGAAGCAACAATGTCAAACTAGAAAACACATTTCATTTTGGATGTGGGAAATCCTACTGGTTAATATTTAGTACAAATGTAATTTGATTAAATTCTCCAATTAAAACACACAGAGTGAAGGAGTGAATAAAAAACAAGACCTAAGTATACAATGCTTAGAAGAAACTTACTTCATTTCAAAAGATACACATAGACTGAAAGTAAAGTGATAAATGAGATATCAATTTCTAAAGGAAGCCAAAAATTAGACACAGGATATTAACATTAGACAAAATAGACTAGAAGTAAAATGAGTAAAATGGAACAAGGAGATTCATTATGTAATAACGATGGGCTTAATTTACCAGAAGAAAAAAAAAATATGGTAGATTCTCAAATATGCTCTGATATATATACCTTCTGATTTTATATATATGTATGTATACATATATACATATATATGTATACATACATATACATATATATGTATTATATATTATATAGAACAAGTATTAATAGACTAAAGGGGAGAGATGGAAACCAATTCAATAATACTTTGGGTCTTTAACATCTATCTTCAGCAATAAAATGTTCTTCCAGACAGAAAATCAACAAAGATATAGCTGAGTTAAATGGAAAATGAAACCAAAAATGCACCTAATGGCCATTGACAGAATATTCCACCCAACAAATGCCAACTACACAATTTTTATCATCACCACACAGAACACAATCCAGGATAGATTTTATGAGGGCTATAAAGCAGGTCTAAATAGACAAAAAATATTGACAAGAGTCTTTTATGACTAAAGATAAAATAGTGTTACAAATCAATAACAAGAAAAATATAGGAAAGCAGTCAAGTTCATATAAAACAACTTTTCCTTGAAATCCCAGTACACTAAAAGAAGAAAACAAAATTGGAAATTAAAATAATTCTTTAAACAAATTAAATGTAGAAACAGAGAGATACCCATTGAATCCACCAAATCAGTACTAAGAGGCAAGTTTACAGTGATTAGTGTTCATACCAAAAAGGAGAAAGATCTCAGATAAACAATTTTGGTTGAATATACTGGAAAACAGGAACAAATCAAGCCAAGAATTAGGAGAAAGAAATAATATTAAAGATCAGGACAAATCAAAAAGGAGAATGAAATGAAAAAGAATCAGTAAAACAAATGCTAATTCTTCTGCAAAATGAAGAAATGAGAAACTCCAGTAAAAATAAGGGAGAGAGTAATCATATATATATAAAATCAGAGATGTAAAGGAAAACAATACAAATGGCACCACAGGAAAAGAAAACATCATTAGAGATTACTATGATCAACTCGTCCCAATGAATTTCATAATTGAGAACAGATGGACAAATTTCTAGACACAAGAGTACCTGTACTGTATCAAGTTATAGCACAGGACCAGTAATGAAAAATCTCCCCATATTTAAACTTCTGCACTGGAGGACTTCACTCCTAAATTCTACCAAACATTTAAAGAAAAAAAATGACACCAATTATCGTTAAGTTATTCACAAGACTGAATGAATTCATCTAAACAAATTGATATAAAAACTTGATATGGATCCAGCAACAGCAAAAAATGAACTTCGGCTTAATGTCAGTGATGACTATAGAGGAAAAATAATGCACAAAATACCAGAAAAAATCTAAACATAACATCCCATTAAAGGCAGTTCACTATAATCAAGTAAGATCTGTCTCCAGGAGTTAAAGGTGATTTATTGTATACAAGATAATGAACATGAGAAACAATAGCAAGTGAGTGAGACATACAAACTTACCATCTCAGTTGATGCAGAACAGGCATTTGACAAAATTAAACATCATTTTATGATAAAAATAAATGGGTAAACTAATTGTACTTGGAATGTGCCTCATCACAAGTGGAGGCCTTTATAACAAGGTGACACTATGAGTGCATCAAATGGGAAAAATAAGGAGTTTTTGAATCTAAGATCTATAGGAAGAAAACTGCACCCAACATCACAATTACTCAAGAAAGGGCTGGAATTCTTATCCATAGTGAATAAGTAAGAGAAAGAAAAGTCATTAAAATTTTGTGAAAAACCAAAGTGTCCTTGCTATCAGATGACATGGTGTTATCTATAGAACAGTACAGAGAACTCTCCAAATGAAAGGCAGTAGAATGAATGAAAGAGTTCCACAAAGTAGCAGGATAGAAAGTCAGCACAGAACATCAGTAACATTGCTGGGTAAGAGGAGAGAAGTAAATCTAACTAGAAATCAGGATGATAATTCCACTCACAGTACCTAAAAAATTAAACACCAAGGAACAAACTTATCAAAAGTGAAGGAACATTTTTTCCAATAATAACATAAATGCTGATTATATAAGTTGAATAAAACACAAAAAAATTAGAAAGTCATCCCATATTCATGCATTGGAAGAATCAGTATTTTTAAAATTTCCATACTGTCCAAAGCAGTCTCCTGATTTAATGAAATTCACATCAAAAGGCCAATGGCATTCTTCAGGAAAGTAAAATTACAACATTTGAAACCCTACGTGAAACTAAACACACACATTCTCACACAAACACACAAAGTCAAAGTCATTTTTGGCAACAGGTATGAAGTAGTAAGCATTATACTTCCTGACTTGAAAACATAAAACAAAGCTAGAGAATAATAAGAACTGATATGGACATATCAACACACACACAGATCAATGGAGCAGAACAGAGCATGTACATATAACCCCCCCGCGTGTGTGCGTGCACACACACACACACACACACATATAACTGCACTCAAGCAATGTTTGAAAATAATGTTAAAGATAAATGATACTGGGAAAATTAAATATCCACTTGCAGATCAACAAAGCTAAGACACTATCTGCTACCAAGTATAGATATCAGCTCAAAATGGCAGCAACACTTAAAGTTAGCACCTCAAACTATGTAACTACAAGAATAGAACAAAAGGGAAGAGATTCAGGACACAAGAAGGTATGTTTTGGTCATGAATCCAAATGCATAGGAAATAAAAGCAAAAATATACATATGGGATAACAGAAAACAAGAAACATTCTGCCAAGAACAGTTAAGTGAGTGCAGAACATCTTCCGGAATGGTAGAAAATATTTACAATGCGTACATTACAGAAGAGTTACTATTCAGAAAATCGAAGGAACTCTTAAAATTCAAAACAAAAAAGAAACCAAATTAAAACTGTAAAGCAGATCATGTATAGGTACAATTCAAACAATAAAAGATATGAAAAATCTCTTTCTTAAAATAATGTGGATAGAATTAGCTCAGTGGTACTGCTGCCTGCCTCACAAGTGCAAGGTCTGGAGTTCAATGCCCGGCACACACACACAAAAAAATGTTGACAATGATCTCAAAACCACAGTGAGATAATACCGGACCCCATAAAATAATGGGCATTACCAGAAAGACAGAAGATGTCAAATACTTTCACTGATGTGGAACTAAAGAAGCCATTACACACCACTGGTGGAAATATAAACTGCTAAAACCATCATGAAAGGCAGCATGGCGATTTCTGAAAATATTAAGAAGTTCACTACTGTGTTACTTGGCTATCCCCATGCCACATATATAATACACATTGATTTTCCAATGTGGGATAGTTACCTAGGGTGTCAATGTGAATAAGAAATGCCCAGTTAATTGGCTTAGCACAATTTACTGAAGACAGAAGACCCATGCTGGGTGTTGGTGGAACCAACCAATAGGCTTGTAGCTGGACGGAATTAAAAGGAAAAGTAGAAAAATAATTGCCCCACACCTGCAAGGGATTCACAAAGGGCAACTTCTTCCAGTAAGCAGGTGGTCATTTCCATAACCATCTGCCATGTCAGCCACTGTGTGGCTGCCCATCTATGTCCCTGCCCATCTCCCATTCTAACTGTCCCTACAAGACAAAATATGTGATGTTTAAGTTTGTGTGATTTATTTCCTTGACATTATGATCTCAATGTGCATCCATTTTCCTGCACATTACTCAAGTTTATTCTCCTTTAGGGCATAGTAGTATTTCACTGTGTAAATGTCATATTTTATTTATCCATTCATCCATGGCTGGATACACAGATGTCTTCAAAGATTTAGAAGTGTGTCCCTACAAAGGTATGTGTGTATCACAGTAATATGAGGTCTTTAATTCATTTGTCAATAATCTCAGAATGAGAATATCTGTGTCAAATAAGATTTCTAGTTTCAATTTTTTGGGGGGTTTCAATACTGATATCCACAGCTATTTCAGACTTGGTGACAGCCCACCATGGACTGAAAGTATGACCCCAAATAATCCTTTCATGCTTTAAATTGTCAGCGTTGGCACTTTGGTCCATCAAAAGAAAACTCAGTAAGACATCATTTATTATCATGATTTTCAGGCAAATAATCACACTTGAATGACATTTTTCATTGATGTGAACCTTTAATATAAATACATCACTTGTTTTCTCTACTCACAGAATGTGTTGACACGAGCTACTTCAGTTACGACAGACATTGCCACACTTTCAGGCCTCTAGGACAAGATTCTCTCTTTACTAATTCAGTGACTTGACAATTAATGACACAATTCAACTGGGACAGGTCAACCACCAGCCCTCTGAATAAAACACTTCAGGAGATTCCACTAAGTGCTTTCTCCCAATGACGTTGAGGACCCATCCCAGCTAAGAACACTGATGGATAGAGAAGATGGAAGACTCATTTTTTTCCACAAAACCAAATTGCTTTAATCCACATTTGCAACAGGCTGAGCTGCCTGAGTAAACAGTTTTGTTGCTTTTAGTTGAGGCAAATTTCACTCACTTGGTGAAAGATGTAAATCAGATTTTATCAAATTTCACTTACTCTTGATTGAGATTTATAGCTAGTCTTTGACTCTGGAGGACAACTTTCTACTTTATGGAAAGCTCATGCTCATAGTCTCTCTATTGTCATTTGTTACAGCAACACTGTGGTGAGCCTGTCACCTACAAAGAAAATTTCCCATCAGAAATACAAGGGACATCTCTGGTTTCCCCAAATCAAACTGTAATAATTATTGCAGCCTGGTTTCTGTGGACAGAAAAAGAAGACTTTTTAAGAAAGATGAATTTCTGTTCTGTACAGTGAATAATCGTATAAAATTAAAGATAACAGATTGACGAATAAAACTTAGAAGAGAGATGTGTTTTTGAAAGTTGGAAACCACAACAGAAACTCCAAGCTATATTTTGGTTCATCTCGTTTTTATATCTGAAGACACAAAAGGTAGAAAAAATCAAACAGTAGAAAGATAGAGGTACTGTTTGATGGATACACAGATACATAGATTTATATTCTCATTATTTCTAAAGTATCCAGGTAAACTAGAGTGAGAAACTTATAAATGTAGAAACTCACACACACACACACACACACACACACACATGATTTCTCCTCAGTCATTTTACCATTGTTTTCACAGAGTTCAAGCTCAGATTTCTGGTCAGCATAAACCAGGTGGAACACAAGTGCAAGCAGCAGAAATTGTACCTTGTTAGAGTTTTCTCTCTCTTCTGCAGCAGCTAGTATGAATGAGAGGTTGGAGAGAATTTCAATTGATGACACTTTTACACTGTTTCTTGTTTGTCATCACATTTAATGAACCAAGTGTTTATTTTTTCCTGAAGATCTTGTTTACATCTTCGCGATGCATTCTGCCTGGCAGTGATGACCTGAGTATGGCAGTTTTTTATTTTCCTAGTGAGACTAGTGTTTGATGAAGCTGAAGTTGAGCTGAATAACTGACCTTCTGCTGTTACAGAAACAATGTAACTCAACTCTTCAAGAGAATTATATATATATATTTTTTCTTCTCTAATGTTCTTGCTTCTAACGTGGAGATGAGGTACAAGATGTGCAACACCAACTTCTATGTTATTTCTCTAACAGGAAGGGAGTAAACTAAAGTCATTCTAAAAGTAAAAATACTATTTTCCATTTTTACAAAGCCTGACATGGAATATCATTTTAATATGTTCTTGCTTTCAGAATAATCCACAGTAGAGCCTATAGTAAAATATGACAACTCATATCAATGAGAACACATTCTTACTTACTTCTCTATGAATCAGACCCAAGTCCACCAGTACCAGTTCTTTTTGGCAAATATGTAATATTCAGCATTGAAAGGTTTAGTTGTGTATCTTCTTTCCTGACTACTCTTAAGGGTTGTTTTAGGGAATAAAGTGAATGCTGCTGCTGAGCACCATCCAGCTGAAAGGCAGGCTATCAAAAATTGATATTGTGTCCTTATCTACTTTATTCACCAGATCCAATAATGTGTGATTCCTGGTTCCACCCTCAAGTCAAAAGAACCATGAGAGTTCAATATTTTGAATCAACACAGGACACTGAGGCATCCAGGGCAGTGCAGCTAAAGACACTGTGGAAGCAAGACTTCTAGAACTGCTGCAAAAACTAGCAAGTACTACGGTGTGTTTCCAAGGAGACAGTGAAAACTTGGAACATGGCTCCTGGCAATATGTGTTTTACTGTATGACATTTAAACAATATGTAAACATTCATATTAAATTTAGGGAAAAGCCAGAAGCAGACTGGAGCCATATCCAGAGAATACAGTGATTGAAAATACACTGTAATATTTTTATGAGCCTGTCTTCCATTGGATGGTACTCAGCAGTAGCATTTGCTAAAACTTTGATTACATCTTGAAAAGTTAATCATGAATGAAAACTTCCAAAACTATTTCACAAGGAGGAAAGAACAATGAAATAAGTGTGCTAAAATTAAGAGGGATTCACAGTACTGTGTTTTTACTGCGATAAATTTATCTTTATTTAAACTTTCAGGGTATCTTTTGGTTATACCATGGAGCTGGACTGCTGGGGATGACAGCAATGCCAAGTCAACACCAAAGACCTAGTTCATCTCAGTAAACTTCAATTTCCTCGAGAAAACTTTGATCCTTCTCTCATATGCAGTCCGTTAATTTTCCAAATGAATATAATATCTTCTTTGATAATTCCATAATTTGGAGCATTTTGGAGTTAGTTGTTGGACAGGGGAGTTTTGTGAGATCGTAATCAAGGATTAGACAATCTAAGAGCAGCAGACTTGTGCAGGTGACCAAAACTGCTTCTTCAACCATTCCGTCGGAAGAGTTTGATGAAGAATGTGCAGGTCACCGAAGTAAGGACTATTTTATTTTTTGGTTGCAAGTGAGGCACTCAGTGCACAAAATGAAATCCTCTAAGCAAGCATCTTGTGCTTATGTCTCATTAATCAAATGAGTATCCTTTGAAGATTTTTATTTTGTAAATAATTTCCACAAAGCTTTGTCTGGTACCTTCTCTTGTTTTTTTTTCCCTTATGAATTGGTTTCATTTATGTTTCCTCCTTACTGCTGCTTGTGTGATTCATAATTCTACAGTAGCAGACCAGGGGACAAATAGAAATATATCTCTAGGAAAATGGGGTAAGTGGTTATAGGGGGCTGTATGTTACACAAGAGGGCATATGTCTTAGATTTTATAGGTGTCCTATGGTTTAGATCTAACATGGCCTCAAATGTCTCATGAGTTGGGAAGATGATGGAGGTAGGTCATGGGAGTGGTGTACTCACTTGTGAGTTCATGGATCAAGCAGTTTATGGTTGAATGTGTCATTGGGTGGTGGAGCCATTCTGGAAGATCTCTCCCTTTCTCTCTCTCTCTCTCTCTCTCTCTGTCTCTCTTTCTCTCTCTCTCATTCCTGGCTGCCATGATGTGAGGAGCAGTGGAGCAGTATTACTCAAAAGACCATTCTACCATGACATTTCTTTTTATTATATTTAGTATATGTTTTCAGTACATAATATTTACAATGTTTGTGTGCGGTTGGTACATGCACCCAACACATTGCACTCCATTTTTAATCATCTTTCCCTCTACCCTCCACCTCTCAATCCCCTTCCCCATTGAGAAAGATCTGTGCCCTATTTCCTATTATCTACTCTTATTTTGCTCTTCATTTATACTCTAGGTTTCTGATGTAAGAGAAACTATGTGATATTTAAGCCGGTGATATGATTTACCTCACTTCATGTTATGGTCCTTAGGTGCATCCATTTTCCTACAAATGACTGAAGTTTTCTTTCTTTATGGCTGAGTAGTACCCCATTGTGTGTAAATACTTCACTTCTTTATTAATTAATCATTCCATGGGCATACAGGCTGCTTGAAAGACTTAATTTTTAGGAGTATGCTGCTATAAACATCCCCATGGACATATCTTTGTAATATGATGTCTTTACCTCTTTAGGGAACATAAATAGAATGAGAACAGCTGTGTCAAATGCAATTTCTAGTATCTGCTTTTCCAGGAATTTTCATACTGAATTCCATAACCATTTCAACACTGGAGCCAGCTGACTGTAGACTGGAAACAAGCACCCAAATAAAACTTTCTGGCCTAAATTGTGAATGTTGCCTCTTCCTGTCTCAACAATGAGAAATTGACAAACAGCACTCATCATCAGAGTTTCTGATGGAAAATCACTGCTTCTATTTCCGTGCTCATTGATGTGAACATTTCGTGAAAACAGATCATTTATTAATTCATTTATTTTTATTCATTAAGTTTATTGGGACATTTCAGATATATAATGTGGTGACATTCATCATTGGGAACTCGTATCTTTACATGCTGTATCTTGGTTCTTATTTTTTCCCCATTCCCCTGCCCTCCCTTCACCCCCTCCACTCCTCCCTATTTACAAAGACTTTGTTTCCATTTCTAAAAATATATCATTTAATTTCAGTATTAAGAAAATGTATGAAAACTCAGACCCCATAGATATAACCGATATTGACACACATTTCAGGCTTCTGGACAAGGTTCTTTCCTTACTGCATTAATGTCTCTATAATTAAAGACATAATTCACCCACAGCAGGTTGACCAGCTGCCCTCTGAGAAAACACTTCAGTGGATTCCACCGTGTGTTCTTGATGACTATGAGGCCCCACCTCCGCTAAGATCATGGGTCTGCAGAAGAACAGCTAAGACCCCATTTCTTCCCCAGAACCAAAACATTTTTTAGTTCACATTTTAAACAGGACCACGTGTCTGGGTGAGTAGTTTTGTTGTTTTTATTGGAGAGAAATTTCCCTCACTTGATGAAAATGGGAAGCAGGTTGTACCAAATTTTTTTTGTTCCTTAGATACTATGAGACAATCAGAAAAGGTCTACCAAGCTCAATGAAATGTTCATAGTTTGTAAAAGACCCATCCTCATTTATCTTCTGTGCACTGTCAGCTGGTATAGCAAAAGTGGGCAATGACCCTGTCATCTATGAAGAAAACTTTCTACTAGAGAAAAGTGGTCGAGATATATTCTATTTTCCAAAAACCAAACTTTTGCAATCATTGTGTCTCTATTCCCACAGAAGAGAAAAGAAGAGCAGACAGATGTTGTTGAGCAAAACAGTGTTCTTTTCCCTAGAGTGTAGAATCCAATGAAATTCAATGATTAAAAAGTTTATATATAGGGGCCGGGGATTTAGCTCAGTGGTTTCGCCGCCTACTGCACAAGCACAAGGACCTGAGTTTGATCCCCGGTACCAAAAAAAAAAAAAAAGTTTATAGAAGGGAGCAGTGTTGTAAAATACCATCAATTACAATGGAAATTCTAAGCTACATTTTGGTGCATTAAGTTTTTATATCTGGCAACAAATAAGTGAAACTATAATGTAGTCTAAGGGACATGGAAATATATGGACTTTGGTTCACATTAGTTCTATATATTCAGATAAACCAGAGTTAAAAACATCTGCAGGACACATGTGCACATACACACACAAAGAAACATCTTTTTTTCATTAAGTTTATTGGTACGTTTTAGGTATACAATACAGTTACATTCATCATTGGAATCTTGTACCTTTACATGATGTATCTTGGTTCTCATTTTTTCCCCAATCCTCTGCCCTCCTGTCACCCCCTCCACCCTTCTCTATTTACAGATACTTTGTTTCCATTTTTTCCTTTTCTCATATTTTACTTTTCCTTTCTTTCCATTCCCTTACCCCTCCCCCTTCCACTTCCCCTACTCTTTTAGAACTTTTCTTCCTATTTCACATCATCGATTATATCATTTGACACTTTTAGTGTTTCACACCAGAAAACTATTTGGTATTTACACATGTGTATCCTATTTATTTCACTTAAGAGTATGGCCTCAATATGCATCCATTTAGCTATAAATGACTCTTGTTTTTCATTCTTTATGGCTGAGTAATACTCCATTTTATTAAAAAACCCACATCTTCTTTATCCAGTTTCCAGTTGATGAGCACTTGGGCTTCTTCCAAGCTTTAGCTATTACACACTGTGCCGCTATAAACATGGGTGCACATATATCACTGCACACACACACACATACACACACACATCTTTTCCTGTGATCACCATACCCTTGGTAACTCCAAAAGTTTGAGGTCAGATGGAGATTTTGGTTGGGACAAATCAGACTGAATATGAGAGGAACAAGAGTCTTTTAGGAGATTGCCTTCATCTTCGCTGGGAGCTCAGAGTATGTGAGGGGTTGGAAGGAGTTTGATTTGATGACACTTTTATATTATTTCTGGTTTTCCATCACAATTAATGAGCCACTCTTTCTTCACTTGAAGATCTTGTTTAATCCTTCTCAGTTCATCCTGCCTGGCAGAGATGGGCTATCTTTGACAGCATTTTTTCCCTAATGAGATTAGTAATAAGTGAAACTTATAAGAGGTGCACCTTCCACCTTATGCTGTGAGAAATAAGAATCGACTGTAAGGTCAGCAACATTTATTTTCTCTCTTGTTCCAACTAATGAAGAGGAGATAGGTCACAGCATGTGTACCACCAACCCATGCAGAGTTTCATTAACAGTAAGGAAAGAACTTACAATTCCTTTCTCAAAGTAAAACTGAATACTTTTCCAACAAACAACTTGTCTGCAAGTATTACTGTAAAATCTTTGATATCTCTGTGACCCACACTAGAATCTGCGTTCAAATCTGAAAACACAGTTCACTGAGGATATACTTCTTGCTTTCTACTCTTTTGGGAATCTCTCCCACGTCCACCAACACCATGACTTTGGACAAATGTAGATATCATGTCTACATTATCAGCCTCCCTGAAATTCCTCATCCTAAGAAGAACACGAGATGAAAGGGTACTGATGTGCAGCATAAACGTAAGGGTAGAAGTAGAACTGAAACCTTATAAGTGACACGAAGTCTATAATTCAATTGTATATTGAACAGAAAAGTGAAATTTTCAATATTTTATTTGAGACTGAAATTATATACAGCAAATTTCTCTTAATAATCGTGAATTATAAAAGATGCATCCAAGAATAGAAAGTTTTCCCACATGCAGTGTGCTGAAAATGCCCACTTACTTCCAAAATATCTTCTGTCCATCTTAGCATTCTGTCTTTGTAAGAATTCATTTTTGAGTATTATGGATGTATTCAAATGTTCCTATTCCCAGGAATCTTGCAAAGCTCAAATTGTAGTATATGTGTAATCTTTATTCAGCCTACTTCCTGTTATATCCTCTTATGACGTGTTTGGCCTAGTTCATTTCCATTCTTCACCATGTACATTTGAATGGATGTTTTACATTTTTATAAAATGACACATTGATATTTAGACCATGTTCAGCAAGAATGACATTCTTAGATTTTTAAAAAAGAATTAGAATGTCACGACTCTTTGAGACAAAATTGTGAGTGAAATTGTTTGTGAAAGGCATCTGCATAATTGTTCACTACAATCCAGGTGACAAACTCACTTGCTTCAAATTCTTATTTGTACTAATTTTAATTTTTCAAATTTTAATTTTATTAATGCAGTTTTGCAGTACATAATGTTTAGAGTCCTCATAATGATTGCATTATCACTGACACATGTACATAATGGATCTTAATTCCTCTTTCATATCCACCCCTCTGCTCTTTCCCTGTGTCCTGGTGTCTGTTACTTAGCTCTGTACTTATATTGTGTTTATCTCCTGCAAGAAAATCCATGAGCTAATTAAACATGTTTGAGAAACATGTGCATGGATAAACACACACACACACATGCGCACAGGTCTTTAAATTGTGTTTGAATCAAACCAGACTGAATACAAAGGAAGAATCAAGTCTGTGTCTTGCAGGAGATTGTTTTCATTCCTTGGCTGGAACTAAGTACGTGTATGTGAGTGGTTGGAAAGAATTTGAAATGATGACACTTTTATATTATTTCTGGTTTTCCCTTACAATTAATGAGCCATTTGTTTTTCACCTGAAGATCTTATTTGATCTCCCTCACTTCATCCTGCTTGGCAGAGATGGTCTGCAGGGAACAGTGTTTTCATTTCCTAATGAAATTAGCAATAAGTGAAGCTTACGTTGAGCGGGACAGTTGACCTCCGGCTGTGAGAGAGAACCATCCACTTCAAGGTACTCAGTATTTATTTCCTCTCGTTGTCCTGACTTGTGAAGTAGAGATAAAGTGCAAAATGTGTATCACCAACTCATATAGAATTTCATTAAAAGTAATCAAAGAACCCAAATTTCCTGGTTCAAGGTGAAGAGCTGAACTCTCCACTTTCAAATAAAACGACATCCAGTATGATTATAACTCATCTTTACTCTCTGTACAAGGACACTGGAGTCTGTATTCAAATCCGAAAACAAATTTCAAACAGAACACATTCTTACTTCCTCTTCTATTTAGCAATGTGTCTCAAGTCCACCCAACTCATGTCTTTTTGATGAATGTGTAACATCCCACACTGGAAGAATTAATTGTAATCACAATAGGATGTAGAATTCTTTCTTTCTGTAGTCACTGAAACTGACATCCAGGTTCTTGAAACCCACCACTTTGTCCTCTCCATTCATGATCATCTCAAAATATGCCACCTCATTGCAATAAATTTCATACAACAGTCTTACAATATGCAATCTTATCTATATTATTGTTCTCCCTGAAATTCCTAGTCATAAAAAAACAACGGATGGAAATGTAGTGATGTGGAGCATAAAAGTAAGTGAAGTAAGTGTAGATTCTTATTTTTCCCCATTCCCTTGTCCTCCCTTCACGCCCTCCACCAAGATGCATCATGTACAGGTTCAAGATCCCAATGATGAATGTAACTGTATCGTATACATGAAATGCACCAATAAACTCAATGAACAAAAAAGAAAGTGAAGAGATTCAATTGAAACTCTATGGGTGACTGGAAATCTATAATTCCATTCTGAATTGAACAGAAAGTTTAATTTTTATTGGTTTAATTGAGATTGAAATTATATATAGCAAATTTCTCTCATTTAATAGTTGTAAATCTAAAAAGATTTATCTGAGAAAAGGAAGTTTTTTTCATGCAGTGTTTTGAAAATGTTCTTTTATTTCCAGAATATCTTTTGTCTTGCTCATCTTTCTTTCTTTTTCAGAATTCATTTTTGAGTTTTATGAATTTATTGAAATGTTGATATTCTCAGGAATCTTGGAAAGCTTAAATTGTAGTGTACATGTAATCTTCACTTAGCCTATTTACTGTCATTCCTCTTATGATGTGTTTGGCATAGTTCATTTCCATTCTCACTGTGTAGATTTGAATGGATGCTTTACATTTTTTATATTAATTAATTTTATTGGTACATTTTAGGTATGCAATATGACATTAATCCTTGGGAATTTGTACCTTTACATGATGTATCTTGGTTCTTAGTTTTTCCCCATTCCCCTGCCCTCCCTTCACCCCTTCCACCCCTCCCTATTTACAAAGACTTTGTTTCCATCTTTTCTTTTTCTCATGTTTATTCCTTTCCCTTCTTTATATTTATTCCACTTTCCTTTACCCTTTGGATATTTTCTTCCTATTTCACATTATTTAATATTATAAATTTTGATCCTTATTTATGTTGATGGAAAATCATTTTCTATATCTAGGCTATGTTAAGCAAGACTGAAAACTCATAAATATGTTTTTTAAAAAGTAGAACGTCACACCTCTTTGAGTCATAATTATGACTGGAAATGTTTGTGCAAGCCAATTTGATAAATGTTCACTACAATCAACACTTGGTGAAAAGCACACTTGCTTCAAATTTTTATTTGTAGCAGTTTTATTTTTTCAACTTTTAATTTTCCTAATAAATTTTGCAATATATCATGGTTTCCTTTCTCATAATGATAGATTAATCATTGATACACATACATAATAAATATTAATTATTCTTTCATATCCTCCCCTCTGCTACTTACTCATTCCATGCATTGCCTCATCACTATTCTTTTTATGAAAAGGGTCTCTCCCTGTGTCCTGGTGTCTTTTACTTGGCTCTGTACTCATTTTGTGATTATTTCATCAAGAAATACCATGAGCTGTTTATGAAAACATGTGTCCAGACACACACACACACACACACACACATTTTTCTGTGATCATCCTACCCTTAAAAGTTTGAACTTGGAGATTTTGGTCGGGACAAACCAGACTGAATGCTAGAGGAGCAACAGAGTCTGTATCTTGTAGGAGACTGTCTTCCATCTTTGACTGGAGCTCAGCGTATGTGAGGAATTGGAAGGAAGGTGAGTGCCTGACCCTTTTATATGGTTTCTGGCTTGCCATCACAATTCATGAGCCGGTCGCTTTTTATCTGAAGATCTTGTTCAATACTTTTCAGTGCACCCTGCTTGCCAGAGATGGTCTGTGAGTGCCAGTATTTTCTTTTCCTAATGAGATGAGTAGTAAGTGAAGCTTACAGTGAGGTGGAAAATTTACCTTATGGTGTGAGACAGAAACATCCACTTCAAGGTTCTCAATATTTATTTTTTCTCATGTCCTGACTTCTGAAGTGGAGGTAAAGTACAATGTGCATTACCAACTCACATAGAATTTCACTAACATTAAGGAAATTACCTAAATTCACCTGGTAAGAAAAATCATGAGCTATTTAAGCTTGGATGTCTGATTTATTTTTCTCAAAGTTATGGTCTCAAGGTATATCCATTTTCTTACTAGAGCAGTGCTCCATTTTGTGTGAACACATTATTTTCTACTTAAATTTTTTATGAGTACATATGGGCAGCACATTATCATTACACTCATCAGGGGGAGTTGGCACATGCATATAACACATCATAAGTATTTTTCTTTTCTTGCAAAGGGTGTACAGGCTGCTTCCAAGATTTCACACTTATGAGTTGTGCTGCTGTGAATGTTGATGTGCATTGATCACAGATACGTGCCTTTTTCATTTCTTAAATTCTCTTATTGGTACATTTTAGGTATACAACCCAATTACATTTCTCATTGGGAATTTGTAACTTTACATGATGCATCTTGGTTCTTATTTTTTCCCCATTCCTAGCCCTCCCTTCACCCCCTCCACCCTTCCCTATGTACAAAGATTTTATTTCAATTTTTTCCATTTCACATCATTTTTCCTTTTCCTTCTTTTCTTTCCCCTGCCCCTCCCACCACCCCTACCCCTTTGGACAATTTCTTCTTATTTTTCTTTATCTATTATTCATTCTAAACATTGGTATATTTTAGGTATACAATATAAAGACATTCATCGTTGGAAATTTCCAACTTTACATAATTTCTCTTGGTTCTTATTTTTCACCCTTGCCCAGCCCTCCCTTCAACCCCTCCATTCCTCCCTATTTACAAAGATTTTGTTCCTATTTTTCCATTTTCTCATATTAATTCCATTCCCTTCTTTCCTTTCCCATACCACTCCCACCTCCTTCCCCTTTGAAACTTTTCTTCCTATTTCACATTACCTATCATACATTTTAGTCCCCATTTACACTTTCAATTTCTCACACGAGAGAAACTATTTGGTATTTATACATGTGTGTCTTATTTATTTCACTTAAGAGTATCACCTCAATGTGCATCCATTCAGCTATAAAAGTCTCAAATTTCTCATTTTGTATGGCTGAGTAGTACTCCATTTTATAAAAAAACCCCACATTTTCTTGATCCAGTCTCCAGTTGATGAGCATTTGGGCTGTTTCCAAGCTTTAGCTATTACAAACTGTGCTGCTATGAACATGGGTGCACATATATCACTGTGGTATGATTCTTTCAATTCTTTGGGGAAGATCCCCAGCAGTGGAATAGCGGGGTCAAATGGGACTTCCAGTCCTAGTTCATTGAGGTATCTCCATACTGATTTCTACAGTGGTTGCACCAGTCTACACTCCCACCAGCAGTGGAGCAGGGTTCCTCTTTCCCCACAGCCCCACCAGCATTTGTTATTGGTTGATTTCATGATAGCAGTCATTATTTCTGGAGTGAGGTGGAATCTCAGCATTGTTTTCATTTGCATCTCTCAAATGACCAGTGATGTTGAACATTTTTTCATGTATTTATTTGCTATTTCTACTTCTTGGAGAAATGTCTGTTCATTTTAGATGCCCATTTTCAGATTGGGTGTTTAAATTTGGGATGTCTGATCTTTTGAAGTTCTTTATAGATTCGAGATAGTAGACCTTTGTCTGTGGAAAACCAGGTGAAGATTTTTTTCCCACATTGTGGGTTGTCTCTTCACACTGCTGGTGGTTTCTCTTGCTGTGCAGAAGCTTTTTAAAAAGAAGAGATCCCATTTGTTGATTGTGCTAGTTCACAGGCAACTGAGGTTTTGTTCATAAAATTTTTTCCTACACCATTGTCTTCAAGAGTTCTACCTAACCTCTGTTCCAACTGGTTCAGAGCTTCTATTTTAAAATTTAGATCTTTAATCCATTTTGATTTTAGTTTAGTGCATGGTGAGAGATATAGGTCTAGTTTTATTCCTTGGCAAGTTGAAGCCCAATTTTTCCAGCACCATTTATTAAAGAGGCTATCTTTCCTCCAGTGAGGGTGTTTGGCTCCTTTATCGAAGATAAGATGGCTGAGTGTGTCTGGCGTTGTTTCTGCATCTTCTAATCTGTTCTGCTGGTCCTCGAGTCTGTTTCTTTGCCAGTAACATGCTGCTTTAATCACAGTAGCCTTGTAGTATAGTTACAGGTTGGGGATTGTGATACCCTCTGCCATGTCTCTGTTACCTAGAATTGCTTTTGGTATTCTGGGTTTCTTCTTGTTCCAAATGAATTTTTGGATTGTTTTCTCAAAATCCATGAAGTATGCTGCTGGGATCTCAATTGTAATTGTAATGAATCTATATAGAAGTTTTGGCAGTATGGCCATTTTCACTATATTAATCCTTCCTACCCAGGAGCAGGGGGTATCTGTCCATTTTCTGATATCATCTTCAATCTCTCTTTTCAGAGTGCTATAGTTTTCAGAGAAGAGGTCTTTGATTTTTTCATTGAGTTGATTCCTAGGTATTTCAGTTTTTTGGATGCTACTGTGAAAAGAATTGTTTGCCCTATTTTGCTCTCAGTGAGTCTGTCATTCGTGTAGAGGAAAGCTATTGATTTTTGTGTGTTGACCTTGTAACCAGCTACTTGACTAAATTTGGTTTTTAAGTCTAGAAGACTTTTAGTGTTGTTCTTGTGATCTTCTATATACAGTATCATGTCATCTGCAAATAATGACAATTTGACTTCTTCATTTCCTATCTTTATTCCTTTTATTTCTTTCTCTTGTCTAATTGCCTTGGCTAGTGTTTCCAAAAGTATATTGAATAAGAGTGGTGATAGTGGACATCCTTGTCTTCTTCCTGATTTTAGTGTGAAGGATTTCAGTATTTGACAATTTAGTATGACATTGGCTGTTGGTTTTTCATAGATGGCTTCTATCAGTTTGAGGTAGAGACCATCTATTCCAATATTTTGTAGGGTTTTTATTTTATCATAAATGCATGTTGGATTTTTTCAAATGCTTTCTTTTGCATCTATGGAGATAATCATATGGTTTTTGTCCTTGGCTCTATTGATATGTATTACATTGATTGATTTGCGTATGTTGAATCATCCCTGCATCCCTGGGATGAATCCCAGTTGATCAGGGTGTATGATCTTCTTGATGATCTTCTGCATTCTATTTGCCAGTATCTTTTTAAGGATTTTGTGCATCTATGTTCATTAGTGAGATTGGCCTATAGTTCTCCTTTTTGGTTTGGTCTCTCTGCTTTGGAGATCAAGCTGATGCTTGCTTCCAGAAAGCAATTTGGGAGTATTGCTTCCCTTTCAATTTCATTGAAGAGTTTAAACAGTAGTGGCAGTAGTTCCTCTCTAAATGTCTTGTAGAATTCAGCAGTGAATCCATCAGGGCCCGGGCTTTTCTTAGTTGATAAGTTTTTAACTATGTTTTCAATTTCATTAGTTGATATTGGGTTGTTTAGAATTTTTAGGTCTTCTTCATTCAACTTTGATGATTCATATTTATCTAGGAATCTGTCCATTTCTACTGTGTTTTCCATCTTATTGGCATATAGATTCTGGAAGTAGGTATTGATGATCCTCTGGATTTCTGCTGGGTCTGATGTAATTTCATCCTGTTCATCCCTAATTGCTTGGATTTGTGCCTTTTCTTTCCTTTTTCTGTTAAGGTTGGCTAAGGGTTTGTCAATTTTGTTGATTCTTTTGAAGAACCATCTCTTGGCTTCATTGATTTTTTGTATCATTCTCTTAGTCTCCATTGCATTGATTTCTCCTCTGATCTTTACAATTTCCTCCCTTGCATGAGATTTGGGGTTGTCCTGCTCTTCTTTTTCTAGAAGCTTGAGGTTCAGCATCAGGTTGTTTAATTGGGCTCATTCTGTTTTCTTAATATGTATATTCACTGCTGTGAATTTCCCTCATAAGACTGCTTTCATTGTGTCCCATAGATTCTGATATGTTGTATTGTCATTGTCATTTAATTGAAGGAAATTTCTGATTTCTTCTTTAATTTCCTCTGTGACCCTTTGGTTATTCAGAAGTACGTTGTTCAATATCCACGTGTTTATGAAATTTTTTGAGTTTCTTTTGCTATGAATCTCCAATTTCATCGCACTATGGTCTGATAATATACAGGGGATAACTTCAATTCCTTTGCACTTACTAAAACATGTTCTATGTGTGAGTATGTGGTCTATTTTTGAGAATCACCCATGTGCAGCTGAGAAGAATGTGTATTCTGATTTTGTGGGTTGGAAGACTCTGTAAACATCTGTTAAGTTCATTTGTTCAAGAGTTAGATTGAGTTCTAGTATTTCATCACTTATTTTTTGTCTAGTTGATCTATCTATTTGTGACAGTGGGGTGTTGAGGGCCCCCACTACAATTGTATTCTTGCATATATGACTTTTCATGTCTGTCAGTATTTGCTTTATATAGTTGGGTGCACTAGTGTTTGGTGCATAGATATTTATGATTGTCATCTCTTCCTCTTGGAGTCTTCCCTTTACAAGGATGTAGTGTCCTTCTTTGTCTCTCTTAATCAGTGTTGGTTTGAAATGTACTTGATCTGGAAAGAGGATAGCTACTCCTTCTTTTTGGGGGGTTCCCGTCACATGGAGTATTGTTTTCCACCCTTTAACTTTCAGTCTATGAGTTTCCTTTTGAATTAAGTGTGTTTCTTGTATGCAGCATATTGTTGGATTTTGCTTCTTGATCCATTCTGCCAGTCTATTTCTTTTGATTGGTGAATTGAGACCATTAACATTGATGGTTATAACTGAAACGTATTGGCTTGTCATTGCCATGACTTTTTCTTTTTGTTGGGTTCACCCCCTTTACATTTAATTTCTTGTCATGCCAGATGGGTTCATTCTGCTTTGCTTCCTGGGGTTGTGATCCTCAATGTCTGTTCCTAGGATATTGTGTAAAGTTTTTTGGAGTGCTGGTTTGGTATTCACAAAGTTCTTAAGGTGCTCTTTGTCATGAAAGTATCTTATTTCTCCATCAATTTTGAAAGATAGTTTTGCAGAGTACATCAATCTGGGTTGGAGGCTGTTTTCTTTTAGGGCTTAGAATATGTCACTCCAAGCTCTTCTTGCCTTGATGGTTTGTGTTGAGAAGTCTGCTGTGATTCTGATAGGCTTTCCTTTGTATGTGATTTGTTTCTTTTCTCTAACTGCTTGTAGAACTTTGTTCCTCTGTTGAGTTTCTGGAATCTTAACAATTATATGCCTATGTGTAGATTTTTTTTGATCAAGGCTATTTGGAGTCCTATATGCCTCACTTATCTGTATGGTACGTTCTTTTCCCCTGCTTGGGAAGTTTTCTGCCATTACTTCTGTGAGCAGTTTTTTTATGTCCTCTGTACTCTCTCCTGTTTCTTCATTGAGTCTGATCAGTCTTATGTTATTCTTCTTTACATCATCTAGCAGCTGCTGGATTGATTTCTCATGTTCCCTTATTATTTTGGAGCAGTTTTTCTTTTCCTGGTCATTAATTGCAATCTTATCTTCTATATCTGAAATTCTGTCCTCACATTGGCTCATTCTACTGTGTAGACTTTTAATGGAGTTTTTCATTCCCTGGAAATCTGTTTGCATCTGTTTTATAGTTTCCATTTGTTTCCTATGTTGGGATTCCATCATGTTCCTCAGCTCCTCTCCAGATTTATTAATCATGTCTTACTCTAGGAGCACAATTTCTCCTGTTATCTGAGAAATTATTTCTGATTTCATTTTTTCCAGATCCCCTTTTGTTGGCAGTTCAGTGGGTCCAGGTGGTTGAGTATCAGAGTGTTCCATCTCATTTCCCTTTGGGGTTGCTGTAGGTGATCTGGAAGTCTGGTTTTGAGACTTATTAAGTGTTTTCTCATTTTGACTTGGGTGGGGCAGTGGGGGTGCTACTGGCGCCTGTGTGGCTCACCTCCTCTGAGCTGGTAGAGGTGGGCCAGGGGCTGGGAGCAGTGGTAGGGATGGTGGCCCAAAAGCCCCTTCCTCTGGGCCAGGAGCAGTGGGATAGTGGCTCAGAAGCCCCTACCTCTGGACAGGAATTCTTTGAATGCTGAGAACTTGATTAGCTCCAGTACAGTGGTCTGGTCTTCTGGTGTTCTGTGTCTTTGTAGTGTGGAATCAGGTGGCTGTACAGAGAAGAGGCCAAAGGAGCGGGGAGGGAGTGACCAGTGGATTACTGCTGGGGCACAGGCTGATTTGGTGCTTTTAGCAGGACTGGCAACCTCGGGACCATGTCCGCTGACCTGCCTGACTGCAGTGGGCTGATTCGGTATTTTCAGGGTGACTGGCGACCTGGGACTGCATCCGCAGACCTGCCTGTCTGCAGTGGGCTGATTCGGTATTTTCAGCATGACTCCCTTTTTCATTTCTGTCAGGAACAGGCACACTAACAATATAGCTGTGAAAAATGGAATGTTTGGTTTTGGTTTTTCGATCCACACTGATCCACATAGTGATTTCTGCCTTGAAACCAGATGACTGTGTTCTCAAAATATGAATCAAAATAAACATTTCCACTTTTACATTGTAGGTGCTGTCTATTTTGTCCCAACATTGAGAAAGTGAGATGCCCCAGGTCACCCCAAAGTGTGAGGTGGAGAATCACTCCTTCTATAAACACTCTCACTAAAGTGAACTTTCACAATCATTATATCCTTTATTTTCATTACTCACAAAATGGTTAAAATCTCATATTCTCAAGATAATAGCAACCGTAGCACAAATGTCAAACTTACAGATTAGAATCTTTCCTAACTTGTTCCTGAAGATGAGGAGGCCCCACCCCTCTAAGAAAATGGGACTCTAATTTCCAAAATTTTAAATTTCTTCCATACAACCAAAAATTTTTTAATGCACCCTTGAGACTGGATCAGGTATATAAGTAGATATTTTGCTTTTAGTTGAGGTAAATGTCATTCACTTGGCAAAAAATGTAACATAGGTTTGCGAAATTTCACTTACTTTCTAAAAAGTTTGACCAATTCCAGCAGAGAAAGAACATAAATTCTAATATATTGTTCATCATTCCTGATACATTCATTGTCATGGGTCTTCTTTCCATTGTCCCCTACCATGGTAATAATGTGCTGAGCCATTGTCATCTGCAAAGAAAATTTCCCATCAGAAAGGACAGGGGAGGTCCTTTTTTCCCCCACAAATCTATCTGCTGTAATCATTGTGCCCCTACCTTCCCAGGAAGAAAAAGAAAAGAAGTCAGACATTTTGGATCCAAACAGTGTATTTTCCCTACAGGGTAGAGTGATATAAAACTGGTGATGACACAGATTCACAAATAAAATGTGCAAGTGAGAAGTGTATTAAATTGTCCTCAAGTGCAGTGGAAATTCCAAGGTATCTTTTGTTGTATTCATCTTTTATATCTGGAGATACAAAATGTTGAAAATATAGAGTTGCCCCTGCTATTCCGCTGCTGGGGATCTTCCCCAAAGAATTAAAAGAATCATACCACAGTGATATATGTGTGCCCATGTTCATAGCAGCACAGTTTGTAATAGCTAAAACTTGGAAACAGCCCAAATACCCATCAACTGGAGACTGGATAAAGAAAATTTTGTCTTTTTATAAAATGGAGTACTACTCAGCCATAAAAAATGAGAAATTAGAAACATTTATAGCTAAGTGGATGCACACTGAGGTGATACTCTTAAGTGAAATAAATAGGACACATATGAATAAATACCAAATAGTTTCTCTGGTGTGAGAAACTGAAAGTGTAAATAAGGACTAAATGTATAATAGGTAATGTGAAATAGGAAGAAAAGAGGCAAAGGGGAAGGAAGTTGGAGGGCTAGGGAAAAGGATAGAAGGGAATGGGATTAATATGAGAAAATGGAAAAATAGGAACAAAATCTTTGTAAATAGGGAGGACTGGAGGGGTGAAGGGAGGGCTGGGCAATGGTGAAAAATAAGAACCAAGAGAGACTATGGAAAGGTGCAAATTTCCAATGATGAATGTCATTATATTGTATACCTAAAATGTACCAATGATTAGAATGAATAATCGATAATGCAAAATAGGAAGAAAAGGTCCAAAGGGGTAGGGGTCGTGGGAGGGTCAGGGGAAAGGAAAGAAGGGAAAGGCAAAATGATGAGAAATAGAAAAAATGGAAATAAAGTCTTTGTAAATAGGGAAGGGTGGAGGGCATGAAGGGAGGGCTAGGAATGGGGAAAAAACAAGAACCAAGATGCATTATGTAAAGGTACAAGTGCCCAATGAGAAATGTAATTGTGTTGTATACCTACAATGTACCAATAAAAGAATTTAATACAAAAAAGAGAGAAAATATAGTGTTGAAAAATAGAGGTAAAGTTTGATGGATAAGTAATATGCAATTTTCTGTTTTCATACTGAATGTATGTGGATAAAGTAGATTGAGAAATGTGTAAACACACACACACACATACACACACACAAACCTTCCACTGGGATCATCCTAGCCTTTGTTCCTGGCTACAAACCCAACTGAACACAAGAGCAGGGAGCAGAATCTTCATCTTGATGGAGTCGTCCTTCCTCTTCTGCAGGAGCCCGGGATGCCTGAGTTGTTGGAGAGAATTTGAGGTGATGACCCTTTTATAGTATTTCTGCTTTGTGTTCACAGTCAATGAACCAAGTGTTTTTCATCTGAAGATCCTGTTTCCATCTTCTCCACACATCCCAGTTGGCAGAGATGTGTTGTTAGTGACAGGGCTTTATTTTCCTAATGAGATTAATAATCAGCAAAGTGTAAGTTGAGTTGTATAATTGACCTTATGCTCTGAGAGAGAACAGTTCACACTCAGTGCTCCAAGGACAATGATATTTCTTTTTTCCTGAGTTCTGAAGTGGAGATGAAGTACAAGATCTATATCACCATTGTATATATTATTTATGTATTTTAGGGAAGAACTCTAACATTCATTTTTCAAAGTAAAAACAGATGTACACTATTTTCAAATAATTAACCTCAGCAGTTATTAAAATATGTCTCTGTTATACACATGACCCATGCTGGAGTCTATGTTAACATTTCACAATGTGTTTCCACAAGAACACATTCTTATTTCCTACTCTATTTAGGAATGTCTCTCAAGTCCACCATTTCCACTTCTTTCTGACAAATGTGTAATATTCAACACTGGAAGAATTTATTCTAAATGTGATAAGATGTACAATTATTTTGTAGTTGATGGTTTGATTATCCACGTTGTTGAATCCCACCTGCTTATGTTCTCCAATTGTAACCAACTCAAGTTACGTTAAATATTTATAATACATTTCAAACCACAGTCATAAGTACACTATTATTTTCTATATTATCTCTCACCCTAAAACTGGTGCTCATGAAAAAATATGGAAGTGTAATAATGGCTACAATAAAAACATGGGCAGGAATTGAACACTGGATGAAAATCTTACTTGTTTCAAATTCTTATTTTGCAGTCATTTTATTTTTCTTAAATTTTGTTTCACTAGTAGAGCTTTGAAATATATCATGATTACATTCCCAATAGTGAGTAGGGAGAAAATACCCACCACAACTTAAAAGTGCAAAGGCTTATTTTGGCACATGTTTCAAAGTCACTATTAGCTGTATTCAAAGTACACATGTGCTTCATGTATACAGCATATTGTAATAGTTTTTTTAATATCTTCCCCCAACTACCTACCCACTCACCCGTCACTTGGTCTCTATTGTTTGATAAAACATACATCTCCTTTGTGATATTATTGTGCTCATTACATACTGTGGATTTCTGATATAAGAAAAACCATGAACTATTTACATTTGTGTGAATCATTTATTTCTTTTCAAGTTTGGACTCACAGTGTATCCATTTTCCTACAATTAAATCTAGTTTATTCTTCATTATGTTACAATAGTGATCCATTCTATATCTAAATGTCGATATGCACGGACCCCTTGATTGTGTTCTCTTTAACTCATTGGGGAGCATACCTGGGGTTGACTTTAATTAAATGGAATTATTCATGTCAGTTTCTTGAGGATTCTCCCTACTGCTTTCAGAACCGTTCTGACCTGGAAGGCAGGTGACAGTGACTTCCAATCTTGTGCCAAAGCAAACCCTTCCACCTTTACTTTGTGGTGTGGATTTTGTCCCAACACTGAGAAAGTGAAGAACTCGCTGTGCATCATCCAAGTCTCACGGGGAATCCCTTCCTCAGTGAACCCTCTATTGACTTGCACCTTCAGTGTATTGTGTCTCTTTTTCCAGCATACATACAACGTGTACAGAGTCTGGTCCTTTAGATAGGAAAGTGATTCCCACAGAACAAGAGCCTTTCACAGCTGCCTCTCTGTCTGTCAGGTAATGACACATTTCAAGGCAGCAGCTCCACCAGCAGCCCTCTGGTGAAACACTTCCATGATTTCCTCTGTGTCTTCCTCATGATGTTCAGGTCCCAGCTGCAGAACACTGGTCTCTAGAGGAACATCAGAGCCGACATGTCTCCCACATAACTCGTGTATTTTCATGTTTTTTCAGATTTGAACAACTGTGAGAAGTCAACAGATCCATTTTCTTTTTTCTGGAGGAAAATTATTTTCATTTGGTCAAAAATGTGAGTATTTTCCAAAATTTCACCTACTTGGTAAAAAAAAAAAAAAAACAGGTGAAGATTTTCACAGAAAATCTCTAGAAATCTTAATGTGATGTTCCTAATTTCTTAAAGGCTCATCTTCATTTATCTTCTCTACAATGTCAGCTGCTATGGCAAGTGTGTTTCAAGCCCCTATCATCAAAGAAGAAAACCTCCTACCAGAAAAGGCAGTGGGTATCGATTTTATTTTCCACAAGCCAAGCTGTTGTAATCATTGTGTCTCTATTTCCACAGAAAGGAAAATAAATAAAGTCAGATGTTGTGGAGCAAACAGTGTTCTCTTCCCTGGAGTGTAGAATCAAAGAGAATTCAACGATGACACAGGTTGACCTATAAAATAGGATCACGAGAGTTGGTGTGAAATGTCATCCAGCACAATAGAAATGCTGCACTACGTTGCTGCATTTTGGTGCATTAAGCTTTTATATCTGGAGACCAATAAGATACAATAAAGGAGCTGTAAGCTTGAGGTATAGTTTAATGGAATGGAGATATATGGACTTAGATTCTCATTAATTGTAATGAGTTCAGATAAAGTAGAATCAGAAACATGTACGTGCAAAAACACACACACAATGATCTCTGTCTCTTGGTCAGTCCTCTCTCTCTCTCTCTCTCTCTCTCTCTCTCTCTCCCTCCTCTCCAAACACACAAGTGCCCAGTCTTACCCTCAGATAATCCTACCCTTAGCCCTTCTGACTGTCTTGGCCATCTCTAGGTCTTGACTCATTTCAAAATAATGACTTTTCATGGTCATTTTGACATTTGGGAAGAGCAAGAATTTCCAGGGGCCCAGACCAGGTGAGTAACATGGACAAAGTGAGACCATCCTGTTTTTATGAGCCTGCATTTCTAGTTGATGGTACGCGGCAGCAACACTCCCTCTATTTTTAATCATAAACTTGTGAACATACTCATGAATGTGGACTGCTTCAGGAAGTGGCAAGAAGCAACAGGTAAGTGGGTCTGAAGTCAGGCGGAAGATTGTGAGGGGGATTCATAGCAATGTGTCTTTTATTCTACTTTTAAAATTCGAATGCTCACCTTATTGTTTCATTACATCTCCTACATCATTCAAGAATCATCAGTTGTTCATTTTCAATATGCGCAAATCTGTTCCATGCAATTCATGCCCAAATTAGGGTCTTCAAGTTCTCAGCCTTCTGTTCAGACATGGGGTTACATGACAGAGGTCCAGTCATTTGTTGAGGTACAATACAGTTTGTGCCTATAACCAAAATCGCTATTCTTCCCTGTGTCATGTTTATTTAATTTTTGCGGTTAACATAATCCTCTCACTTAGCTGATGTAAATGAACCAACAAATTGCCTGGCTTATTCTGCAAAAGACCAACATGCTTTCTCTACCCCGGCTCAACTGCCTCTGGGAACCCTAAGTGGAGAGCTTGAAAACACTTGGATCTGAACAGCAGGAGACAGAGATTCACAATTAAGTGAAAGAAAGGCAGATGATTTTTAATTTTTAAATGTATTTTATTTTTGTTTCATTTTTGTAGCACTGGGATGTGAATCCACAGCTTCAGCACTGAGCTCGATCCCCAACTATTTTATATTTTATTATTTTTTTAGTTAAATATCACTGTCACTAAGTTGCCCAGGGTGGGCTTGAACTTGTGATACTCATGCTTCTGTCTCACCCGGCACTGGCATGACAAACCTGTACTGTCAGGCCCAGCTGGAACTATCTTCCTAAACATTAGCAGGAACTCCTCTGAGAGATATCTAGGTATTGACAAGTCAAGGTATGGACGCTGTCTTCTCATTTGACCAAAGCATAGGCTGCCTTGTTTAGTTTTTGAAAGCAAGTGCAAGCATGCTCAGTGGGGCTAAAGGAGTCCTACATGGAGTTGCAGATACATATTTTGTGTTTCATCTTCTGTATCAATAATTGGAATGGAAGAGAAAATAAAACAAATGCCCTTGAAAGAACTACTATGAATTCTGATCTTCTACATTATGCCAGAAATGTCAGTTATGCAGGTGAATTTAATATTCTGTGGATACTAATTGCATTAATGCCAATGAGGAAATTTTAAGCCTTCAGGTCATAGGATGAACCACTAGTATATTACAACTCAAGCCAAGCGAGCAGTACTATACAGTAGGCATCAGCTCAGATTCTCTTCAACATTGCTCCTACTCTGCCCTTCTGCTGAGGAAGAAAGAAGATCTTTAGTAATAGTCAGTTCTCCTGCATTCTCTTGCTTTTGCTCTAGCATGTGCTCAACAGGCTGACTCTTCAGATGACAACCTGGTCTTTAAGGTGTGTGTGTGTGTGTGTGTGTGTGTGTGTGTGTGTGTATTTCCCTCTTTATTTTCCATATTGAAGTCAAATGGTATCAGAATTCTCATCTATGGATGTCCATATTCTTAAATTTATCTTTTGTTCTTCCAAATGTGACCATGTTTTCCACCAGATTACCTCCTTGATCAAAAAATTAAATTACTGTGATGAAGATTTTGTGTTTTCATGGTGCTAGAATACACAGTTGTAGCTATTTCAAAACCTCTTGATGCCATGCGTTCTGTGTGACTATGAGTCCTCACTATGGCATCTTACATGATTTGCATCTGTGGGGGATGAAAACCTAGTGTTGAACAATAGGATTAGATTTATTCTTTTTCTGCTGAGCTGAAGAAGATGTCATGATTATGATGATGTTAAAGAGTGAAGAAGATGGAAACCCACTAACCTTTCCAGTGGGATCCTCCCATCACAGATGACTGGGGAGTGGTGAACCATTGCCATAGCATCTGAAAACGTAAAGAAGATCAGAGAGAATGGGAAGCTGAGAGATCACGTCCATCACTAAGAATGCCTTGAAGAATTCAGGACACTCTCTGTCAGTTTTGATTAAGCAAAATTCACCCTAATCTAAAGCATCAAATCCACCTGACTTCTTCCATGTGCTCTGGTATGAACAAGAATGAAAACTAATGTGAGCTATAATTTTGCAAAATCAATATGTCAATGTCATCCTCAGATCTGAAAATAATGTGTGAATATTGTGTTAATTTTTATATCTATTGTCCATTGACCGATCCCCATGTATATATGTCTCTACTACTATTATGTTCTATATGTATTAGTTTCATTTTGTTGACTAAATGTCACCTGAATTAGCAGAAGTTGAAAAGTTGCTTAGTGTGTAAGGATTTCAGCACCAATACCACCAGTAACATTTGGAGAAAGAAAGAGAAATGATTTTATGATAGTAAAATAACAGGGAGGAATAAGTTTATGTGAAAACAATACAGCAACAATCCTTCTTGTGATGCGGGATTGTGTGATTCTAAATCTCACCAATGGCTACACGGCAAGATGTACAGACTTCATGCCACCTCAGTTGGGATGAGAGCTAAAGGAATATAAGTGTTAGAGGCTAGTGATTTGGCAGCCAGTGAAGAAAACACATAATGGGTGGCAGGAAATGAGAAAATCATCCAACTGGACAGTTTGCCAGCAAGGTTTAACAATTATGTTGTAGAATTATGAAGCCCAAATATGATGAAGACATTAAATGAATATAACATTAAAATTCTCTGTTATTTTGTGAAACTCAAAATGTATTATAAGTCCTGTTATTTCTCAGGCGTTGGAAAGGATGGATGAGGAATAGGCACTGTTTTCTTGGTTTGTACTCCAGGGTGAATGGAAGGTCCAAAGAGTTGCCATGATGGGGGTAAAAAGAAAAGGAGATGGAGTTTACACAGCAAGTTGTGAATACCATATCTTGTAGGATGACCATATGATTGAAACCATGGAGTATGAGCAAATTCATGGCCAGAGTGCAACACCATGTATTTAGATGTCTGGAGTATAGAACAACTTCTGCTACTGATTACTATGACAACTTCAGAAAAGCTACTGAAACTTCTAAGCATTCACAGTATCATACAAAGTGATGATAAATTCCATATTATCTTAGGTACAAGCATGGAAAGTTAGTGTAAGAGAAAATAGAAGACAATACACAGGATACGTGTGGAGTGTGATAAAAGATTTGTGCTCAAATATTATAAGATTTATTATAGGAAATGCCGCATTGCTGTGAATCACCTTCAAAATATTCCCCCTTCTCATCAAACACACTTATTCGTACATTCTTGCTGGCAATGTTCACATTTTTGACATAATTTCCTTAACACTCCCAGGAGAGACTTCCAGAACTACTTTAGAAAGTACTAAGAATGAAGAGAAAAGTGTGTTCAAAATAGAGGGAGAATTTTGAGATGAACTCAGGAAAATGTGTCCTTATTGTAATAAATTCTTAAAATTTAAATATTCACCACATTTTTGAAAACCATCGTATTTTACATGGTTTTCAGGCATGAAATACTACTTAAATCTATTTTATATTTTTCAATTGAATTCAAAATTTATATATTCTTACTTGGCAGTTATGACCATACTTTCCTTTCATGGAAAACTTATTAACATATAAAATGGTGCTTAATTGATAGACCCTTTTGTGGTATAGAATGATTAAGTTAAATCCCATAGTTAAAGTTCAAATAGCAATAAAAATATGCAAACTTGATTGCATGTAATTTCAACTTACTTTACAACTATCCCGAGCAATAATTTCATCTGCTTATCTCTGGTTTAAAACAATTTTTAAAAATTTATTCTCTAATATTCAATGGCCAAGCACTTATATACTTCATTGCATGGAAAGAAATGTACATAGTGGCTTTCCCAAAGACTCATGCAGTCTTTTTTTGAAGATAGCTAAATCTAGAATGTGTGATGCTGGGATTAAGGGCGTGTGATTACTAAACCCTGACACATGAGTGATTGGGTTTGGCACTACCATAATCCCAGTAGTCTGAATAAGGTAAAAGTGGCAGAAAGACACTGTTAAGGTCCATTATTGTCTTTGCTACCTTGTGTGAACCATGTTGTTTCTCCTCTGTGATGCCTGTTTGCCATTCCTGCCTTGGAGTCAACCAATTATAGACTGAAACCTCTACAAACTGTAAGCCAAATAAACCTTTTCCCCTTTATCTTTGGGTGTTGGGTATTTTGTCTCAGCAATGAGAGAAAAGAAAGTAACATAATGATTATAAGGAGAACAAATGCGTTCTTGTTAAAATGAGTCCTTATATTTACTATACACTTCTCTTCAGTTCATACTGTTATGGGTTTATTACAATGGTACCTGATATCAAGTTTTGTAAAAAGAAAGTGTAGCATTTTTACTTTTAGAAATTAACTTTAAAGTTATTCCCTTACTGTTAGTAAAATAATGTAAGGGTTTGTGACAGACATCTTGTACTTCATCTCCACTTCAGAATTCAAGATATGATTAAAAAAATCAGATTGCTCCCTTTGAAGTACTGAGTGTGGATTGTTCACCCTCACAGCATGAGTTCATTTATCCAGCTCAGCATAAGTTTTAAGTGTTACTACTTTCATTAAGAAAATAAAACACTGTCCCAAAGAGCCATCACTGGCAAGCAGGATGTATGGGGAAGATATAAACAAGATTTGTAGATGAAAAACTGTTGGTTCATTAAATAGGATGGCAAAACAGAAATACTACTGCAAACGTGTCATTATCAAAGTGTCCCCAACAACTGACTTAGTCTGGTTCCTGCAGAAGAGGGAAGCCAAGTTATAACGAGACGGAGGCGCTGCTTTTTGTTGTGGTATTTAGTCTCCTTTGTGTTTGAGTAATAGTTGATATAAGCCACAAGGCAAAGCACAATAGTAACTCAGGAGCACTTCATATTGATTTATAGTAAATATCATAAAAGCAATTGGTATAACAAATAACTAATGTCAATTTGACTGCACACATAAGAACAAATGAATCTACATGGGTGATATTGGGCAAGACTCCCAAATAGAGTAAGAGTTAGGAATTTGTGCTGTGAGAAACGTTTTTATACATTTCAACCTAGACACTAATGAAAACCATTTTGGTAACAATGACTCATGACATAGCTATCAGATTTTACATCCATAAATGTAGATTTTAGCTCTATAAATGTAGTCTGTACTTCAAGAAGTCACTTTACACTTACTACTGTAATGTTAAGAAAATAACCCAGGACTTGAAGATAAACGGCTGGCACTTTGTCCCACATTTGTGAACTTGGGAGGCTCGAGAGAATAAATACTGTTCATTTTTCCTGTTGACTAGACAAAATGTCTGATATCCACAATGTAAAGGGGGAGAGCACCGCTCTGGCTCATGGTTCTCAAGAATGCAACTCAAAGTTAGTTGGTTTCAAGGAGGCCAGGACATCATGACGTCATGGCCAACAAAGCTTTGCACTTCATGGTGCTCAGGAAGCAGAAAAGGGAACCGTGACTGAGAGGAAGGGAACCATATGGAATGCCTCCAAATCAAGCCTCCATGACCAATGTAGACAGATCCAGAAATATGGTTTACTAAAGCCCTGGGAATCTCCAAAGACCATCAAGTGGACAAGTTTACCCAAGTTGACAAGCGTGCTTGAAGGAGTGCATGTGGATTTGTCCTTTCTCCCAGTACCAGATGGTCTCATATCCAGCAAAACTTAACCCACCCTTAGCACTAGTCTAACTAGCAAAGCAAGACGATGTCAAACACAGACCATGTCTGCCAACAAAGATGTTTGGAGAAAACATAAACAGTGTCTTAAGATGAGCAGCTATTGGCTTATTGTGTGTCTTGCCAATGGACAAAGAGTTCAAGATTCTCTTTGACACATATGCTCTGAGCTTCTGCAGAAGAGAGGGGACAGTGGCCATCATAATACACATTTTGCTGCCTGCTCTGGCACTGAGTCTGGTTTGTGCCACCTGGGCATCTATGAGTTCACACTTTGAGTAACATGAGTTGAATGGTCAGAAGGGAAATCTATGTTTGTGTGTGTGTGTGTGTGTGTGTGTGTGTGTGTCTCCCTCTCACTTATTTGGTTGTATCCAGTTTCATGAGGATAAATCAATGTATCTCCACATTTATGAAAAAATAGTTCTGCCTCCAAGCCGTTATGTTTTCCATCAGACTGGTGCCAAGGTTCAAAGACCTAATGCATCACAATAATTTACAATTTCCACAGCATCTGATGATGTTGGCTTAGTATTCAAAGAAAAAGCTCTGAATCCCATGTATTAGATGTGAGTTCGTGACATAATTTCATCTTATACTCCTGGATCCTGTAAGGAATGGAATCCTACATTCTCTGTGAAGAAATTTGTATATTCTTTGTTCAGACATAGATACAATGATCAGAAAAATTTTTATTAGAGAAAAAAAGATATCCACTGTATTTTCTGATGGACATGTTTCTTTTTAGGTGGAGGGGAAATGGCGGACCATTTACTTAGCAGCAGACAATGTAGAGAAGATTGGCGAAGATGTGGGCTAAGATATTTGTCACATGTGATTGTATGTAGAGATGTGTGTGATACGGTCATCATTGCTCATTTACTCAAGTAAGTGAATTTTACCTCAACTCAGGCAACAACAATGTTGACTTTTGTGACAGGAG
Organism: Heterocephalus glaber; assembly: GCF_053883595.1. Lineage (NCBI taxonomy): Eukaryota > Metazoa > Chordata > Mammalia > Rodentia > Bathyergidae > Heterocephalus > Heterocephalus glaber. The sequence goes on from NW_028258189.1 coordinate 4,400,451, forward strand.
TTAGGGTCTCAAATTCAAAGGAATTTAAGCCTCTCATCTCTGATCCACAATTTGTGTTCTTGGATGGCATGCAGTCTAAAAGTCAGCGTGTACACTGTGGAATGCTTTACAATGTCTTCTGTTTCATATGTGTTTGCAATATAATAAACATTTATCCAGGGAATGATTACATGTACATATTCCATACTGACCATCATCTGTCGGTCTCCTTTCCATCTGAAAAAGTCTATCACACTCTTATAGTCTATCTTTAATTTTACTCTTTCAATTACTTACACTTTTGGTTTCTCATAGAGGATACACCATGAGATTCTTAAGCTTCTGTCTGTGATTAATCTCAGTTCATATTCTGGTTCCAAGGTGCATCCATTTTGCTACAAATGACTGAAGTTAATCCCTCTTTAGGGCAGAGTAGTACTCCACTGAGAATAAATGCTATATTTTCCCTGTCCATTCATTTGTTGATGGATATGTAGGCTGGGTTTGAGATTTAGATGTTATGATTTCTGCTATCATAAACGTAGGTAAGCATCTAACACTGTCATGTGACATGTATAACTCTTTGGAGTAGATATCTAAAGAGGGAAATACTTCAATGTGATAGGCTAGATCTGAAGATCCCCTGGTACACAGTTGGAAGACACTTTTCAGTCACTCACTGAAATTTTCTGGAATGGGAAACTCTTTGTACATTGGTTAGTGTATTGGAAGCAATATGACAAACTAAAAAATATGGACAGTTTACCCTAATGGTTCAAATTCATTCAAAGGCACACAAATACTGAATTATAAAGGCTATAATAAAGCATGGATAAAGGAGGATGTGTATCAGTTTGGGAAGAGAAGTATTTCACACATGGAGCATTTTTTATGCCAATAAAGAATGAAAGATATTTTTAAAATATCAGATCACAATGAGCAATACTAATGTGTTAAGTAACGCATTTTTATGTACACTTACATATTTATGTATGCTAATATATAAAAATTATACTGTACAGTTATATCCACATAAGCAGTTTTCATACATAACACAAACTATTATTGTGACTTTAAAGAATGTTGCATTTACAGTTGGATAATACACAATGTGTAGGATCACAGCATATAAATTTTTAAAAAGCTGACACATTTTTCTGCAGGATGTTATGTTTCCAAAATATTGACATTATATCACTTCTGTGTGATATCTGTCTGTGTATATGTACTCAATAAGTGAATCATATCCTTTGTTTTCTGTTTTACTATTGGTGTGGTAGAGGACATATGGAAGATTAACTGATGGTTAACTTGGAACACCCATCTGAACTGAAGCAGGGTGGTTTGGAGTGGAAGGCCCACCTGAGGAATGTGGCCAATGATACACAAACAGAACTGGGGGACAGATCAGGGGCAGTTGATTTTCTAGGACAACCTTGCTGCAGTTGGTTTTCCTAGTAGGGCAGTTGGCTGTTCTCATCACTGGAGGAGCTCGGGGCCTTGCTGTCAGTGGAATGGCTGCTGTTCTCATCAGGGGACCTCTGATCTTCACCATGAGCATCACTTCCTGGCTCCAGTGTGAATCCCTCAGGCTGGTGGCACAAATCCTTCACCCCTGCAGTGCAGGCTTTCTGACTTCCACACTGGCCTTTGGGCCTTCCTGGTGCAGATCCTCGATATGGACTTGCATGAGACATTGTGTGGGCTCTAGGCCTCTGGCTGGACTCGTGGAGGACATTGCCTTGGGCTCTAGGCCTTCACCTGGACTTGTGTGGGACAGTGCAGAGGGAGCCAGGCCCTCCCCTGGATTCTTTGACTCTCTAGTGCTCGGACAGATCTGTTGCACTCCTCTCCATTTGGCTTTTTGGGTGACTGTTATAAAATAATCCTGTAAATTATGTATCCTGCATTAAAAATGTTCCCTTGCAAATCCTGACTACAACAGGACACATTCACCAAAAATGCTAAGAGAAAATTAGAAATATAATAAGTAGATACAAGGATGTGGGTAATTACTCTTTTAAATAATACTTAGACTAGAAATCCAAAATCTTGTCGCAGTTACTAGCTGAAGTTTTACTCTGCTCATTTGTAAAGTTGCCTTAGAAAAACAGAGAAGGAAATGAACTATCACGTGAAAGAAAAAATAACATTAAATAATAATGAAGGTAAATGTTAGCTGTAAGTTTCAAATATCAGTAGTGCTGTGCTTTTAATATAAAGATGTTTCTGCTTGTATCTGTGTCCAGGTATCCACATTCTCATGCTTATGTCTCTGTTAATTGTGATACATTTTCAAATTTTCTTGCTAAATAATTGTAACTCCAACTAGCAAAACTTAGAGAGTTGCCCAGATAAAGAGAACTTCAGATAAATAGCAGCAGCATGTACAGGAAAGGTGGATACATTCATTTTATGACATTTAAAAAATAACAGTGAGATTGTTCATATAGAAACAATACAGTAGTCATCATTACCATGAAGAGAAATGTTCCCTTCCACACCCAGCTGTGGCTACATAGCAAGGTTTGCAGCTATTTGAGTTTCATTCAGTTGGAGTTGGAGCTACTGGCATCTAGTAGACAGGAGTCATGTGTGGTGGCAGAAGTACTACAATGTCCAAGACAGCTGTCCCTGCTCCGATAGTGCCTCATCTATTCCTAAATTACCATGAGCTAAGGTTCACAAACTTGGTAATAGAAAATGACAAAAATAGCAAATCACAGGGAGGAAACCATGAGCATAGGGGTGGAGACATTCACTGTATCGAACTCTTCACATGTCTTTGATCTCTTGAAGTATCATGAGGCAAATATTGGAGCATGGTGAGGCTAATGAGTAATCAATAGTACTGTTTTTTCCTCTGTTTTAAAGAGCGAATGGGTGGAGACTTTAATGTTGAATTGGGAAGAAAAACAACAAACAATATTTACAAGACACATGGTAAGTACGTGATCTATAAGGATAATTGCATGACCCAAATCATGGAAAGAGGTTAGATTAATGTTCTCAGCTCTGTCTTACTTATCTGGGTATTCATAATTCCAAATCAGTTTTTATTAACTTTTGCAAATGCAACCATAAAATGTACAGAAATTTTCAAACATTCTCTTCCAGCTACATGTCCAAGGTATATTTTCTTGCTGTTTTCATCTGAGATCAAATTTTGGCATGATACTTTGAATAAAATCTCAGACAAGTCCAAAAATACTCATTTTTGTACTCTTCAGGTTTAGGAATGCGATTGAAGCTTCTTAGAATCTATCAGAACTTTCAACATGTTTCTTTGTTTTCTTCAAAATGAGCGAATTTGCCTTTCAATGCATAAATCATTTGAAGGTTAAGTTTTTTTTATAAGAAACTATGGAAGAAATAGATTTGATTAATGAAATCCCAAAGAATGTCACAGTTGTAAAAAATGGCAAAACACCATTACACACCAAAATGTACATAATTTAAGCACAGTACTAATATCAGAAAGGTTAATACTATAGTGATTGTATAATTTAAAATATGGTCATACTTTTCCAACACAAATCTTGTAACTGCATTCTGTCAAATGGCTAAGTATCACATTTGATCGAAAAAATATCATGCTATATTTTTCAGCTCAACTGAGTACATTTGTAACAATTATATAGCAAGTATATAGCAAGTATATAGCAGCATGATCTGATATGTAATAGAATGGTGTAGGTGTCCAGCATTTCCTAGTATCCTCATTACTGTTTAATTTTTCTGTTACTTAATTCACTAGGAAGTGGTAAATTAGACTACACAGGAAATTTAAATTTAGCATGATTTAATTATTTATTTTTAAAGTTTTATTACTAAATATGCATGGTATATAATGTTTATCTTCCTCGTGTGTGGTGGATACGTGTAGCAAACACATCTTCATCCTTTCTTATCCCTTTCCCTCTGTCCACCATGACTCTATCTCTTGATCTCCTTATTTGTAAGGGAACTATCTCCTTTTTTCCTCTTATCTATTTTTTATTTTGTTCTTCATTTATACTTTGAGATTCTTCTATAAGTGAAACCATGTGATATTTAAGTTTGTTCCCTGGGCATATTTCATTTAATATGATGGACCTAAGGGCTATCCATTTACCTCAAAATGACTCAAAATGATTTTTCTGGCAGAGCATTTATGGATATTGATGGAAACAACTAATTTGTGAATATGAAACAACTTCTGTTTTTGTAATGTTTAAGTAATTTTGGAGATCCAGAAACCATTCTGCCTCAAATGGGAATAGGAAAATGCTTCCCCAACTCAATACCCCTTGTAACAGGTTATAGTAACTTTGGAGGAAGCTTAGTGAAACATGGATAATTACAAGAGGAAGGGTGTAGAAAAGCATATTACAAGCCAAGAATGTAAAGGCTAAAATGGGAAAATATTAATTATATTGATATTCCCACATATTTTTCTGCTATTTTACAGCAGTAAGCAGTCCTTTCCAATTTTTTATGGTGTCAGACAAACTCTTGTTTGCTTCTAACTTTAATAGTGGTATACAAGAATAATTAAAATTAATTAAAGTAATTAAATAATGAATAAAATAATAAAAATAATTTAAAATTTTTAATAGTGGTATAGGAAACACATTTGGGTTTCACCCTTAATAACTATTGCCCTTGATTCTGTGCAGTTCAAAAACATTAATATCATCTATTTTATTACGCAAAAAGTGAATGCAAGAGTGATTTTCTCTTTACTGCTAGTGACAATGCTGCTATGTTACACAACGTACAATTGTGTAAATATGTACTGTCACTATACAAAGCTACTCAGTTAAAAATGGGTGTGAATTAGGCCAACCACACCCTAAAAGAATATATAACAGGCTGAATGAATAAACCAGAAAGAAAATTACACGTACACTAACATTAAAGCTTTGTAAACTTGTTGACAATACCAATGTTTGAATACTTTCACAAATGTCAAACACAGACTCTTCCAAAGAAAAACACAGGATGAGCTGAGGAAAAAGATAATTTGGAAATAAATGGACATTTTCAGGATGTTAAAGTTCTTGCTCTTGAGTTCAGCTCTGAAAAATACCAGTTGTTCCCATTCAGTATTGGAAATTTGTGGTGTATCATTTCTGTCTCAATTAACAACTCATCTTTTAGTTCAGTTACAGAACTGAATTTTATATTTCTAATCACTCATAGAGTTTCAGATGCATTTCTACCCTCATTTTGGTTCTAAACATCACTACAGTTCCATCTTTTAATTCCTAGACTGTGACCAAGACCTTCCAGGTGAGTGATTATATATATACATGTATATGTATGATATATATGACATATATATATATATATATCATATATATATATGACAGCACACTGGATAATTGATGCTTGAAAATTATTGTAAATGTCCAACATAATTTGAGATAGAGATGTATACAGGGCTAGGTTTAAATAACATGGAAAAATCTCTTATGTCTGATTGTGATTACAATCAATTCTTCCAATGTTTGATATTCCATATTTGACAAGCAGAAATGACATTGGTAGACTTGGGAGAGATACCTAAATAGACTACCAAGTAAGAACGTGTTCTTCTTGAAATGTGTTGTCAGATATTTTTTGGTACCTGGGATCGAACTTGGAACCTTGTGCTTGCGAGGCAGGCAGTGGAACCACTGAGCTAAATCCCCGGCCTGTCTGATTTTAATATAGACTTCTATTTTGGCTACATTGATAACAAGGGTTTATTACATTGATAATTGAAGCAAGATTCTGTAAAAATGAAGGGTACCAAGTTTCCTTTTAGAAAGTAACTTTAAGGTTGGCTCTCTTATGATAGTGAAATAATACAGGAATCAATGATGCATATTCTGTACTTCATCTCCATTTTGGAAGTCAGGAAATGAGAAAACAATAAATATTGCTTCCCCATAAGCATTGAGTGTGGATTCTTCTCTCTCACAGCATATGGTGATTTATCCACCTCTACTTAAGCTTCACTTTCCTAATCTTATTAGGAAAACAAAACACTGCCTAAAACAACCCATCTCTTCCAAGCAGGACCCATTAAGAAGGTGTAAACAGGATCTTCAGATGAAAACCACTTGGTTCATTAAATGTGATGGCAAATCAGAAACGCTATAAAAGAGACATCCGTTCCAGTTCTCTCTGCAACACACTTATACTGAGCTCCTGCAAAAGAGGGAAGACAATCTTTGCCAAGGTTCTGCCGCTTGCTCTTTGTTCAGTCTGTTGTGTGCTCACAGGGAATCTGAGCTCACCATCTCAGAGGTAACAAGGGTGGGCAGTTCTGAGGGGAGGTTTTGGTGACACACGTGTTTCCAGTAGCACTGGGAATGTCCCTGGAGTTGTGATCATGCATTCAGCCAGCCTAGAGAAGAATTAAGTTGTGGAACTGAAGCACCATTGTATATTTGTGAAAAACTTACTGCATTGGAGGCACTGTTCTATGAGATAATAATATTTTTTTCTTGATGACCCTGGCATTCCCTGAATGGGATGGACATACATAGTAACAAACATTTACTTAATGAGTAGTACCTTAAGGAGCCACGGATAGAGAACCTGTTTGTCACAGAAGGGAAAAGTATTCAGTATATACAGACACTTTGATCAACTAGAAAGTAGATACTATTTTAAAGCAACGTATCCCACAAAGGAGAATTACAGTGTGAAAAAGCTGAGGAATAATAAGGAATATTTTGAATTTAGACCATATATTATTTTCAGTGAGGTCATCTTGATTGTTTATGAAGATGGTTGCCACACTGTGCAATCTAAAGACAAATCTGAGACTGTGAGCTGCTGGATTTTCTATATCTAAGAGCTTAACTGTGTATTTATCCTGTGGGAAATAAGCATAGGTTAAGTATTGCAGGGAGTGAATCCCATCATTAACCTTAGGTCTCATTATCAGGTCTAACAAGTTAATGTGGCAGAGAACGTATTCAGGGTGATATCAATGCTGGAATAAGTGGTATTGGAAGTGAGTAGCGTTATCATTTAAGAATGGTGTGGAAATCCTGAGTTTAACATGAAAAACAGCCTGAAATTTTATAGTTTCTATCAGGTATGATGTGGATATTATACAAATACATAATATATAATGTATACATATAATTAATATATGTAATTAATATAATTACATATATTAATATATGTATAATGTGTGATATGTTGGAAATGGCATAGCATGCCAAAAAATGTACTATCAACACAAGCAATAACAAAGTTGAATGTGAGCTATAAGAAGATTGAAGTATCAATCTGGATTTCTAAACTTCAGATTTGAATATAAAATGTGAATATACAGATGTAGGCTGATGTTCATGTCTCTATGACTATCTTCCTATTATAACTGGAGTCTATTTTCCTTCGAACATTCTTGCTAAGGAATTATCACCGGACTTAGCAGAAGTGAGAGAGAACCTTAGAGAAAGAAGACTTCAGATCAACACGGGCAGAAGAATGTACAGAAAAATCAATGCAAGCAGTAACAGCAAAATAATTTGTGTCCATGAAACGAGCCAGGCATCCTCCTTGCAATGTGGGATGGAGCCCTTCCACACCCACCGGTGGACAGCTGGAGAGCTCTGCAGACATTCCCCACTGTCCCAGCTGGGGGCTAGAGAGAAAGGCACATGGTGGGTACAGACCAGTGGAGCAGAGTGACTCCTGGGCAGCATAGGAAGTCTGGGCCCACTCCAAGGGACACACCACCCCACACTGCCCGTCATCACCATTGTGCATCCCTGTACTGACATGGCTCTCCAACGGCTTCGAGATATAAAGCGAGTATTACCCCCTCCAATGCCTTGTAACTGTTGAAGTTCCCCAAGCCAAATACACCTGTTTGGAAGGAGGGATGAGAACTAAAGACGCTTTTGTTTGTGTTAAAGTTGAATGGAATGTGCCAGAACACACAGTCATGGGAACAAAAACAATGATATTTACACTACCGATGGTGAGTACAGGGTCTTGCTGGATGATTGCATGACCTGAACAACGGAATGTCTAAAATCCATGGTCTTAGCTCAGTCCTGCAAATCTGAATATCTAGAGTCTAGAAAAAAATTTTGCTTCTAATTACCAATGTGACTTTGGAAAAGTGAATACAAGTTCCATGATTTTATATCATCATACAAAGTCAGGAGAAGTGACAGGGCACTTTAGATTCTGTAGAATGATAGTGTTAATAATATCTGAGAACAATTCCCAGCCAGTCTCTTTTGTGTTTTCCTACTACTAAGAACTGGTTAAAACTAGTTTATATTATTAAAATCAAACTGTTTCAAAATTTGTTTTCCTCTTATTTGACAGAAATAATTACAAAAGTTTTCAACCCACTAGGTAAATTATTTGAGCATTATTTAAAATCAGTAAATATAATAAAGACTTATGAAACTGTAAATTAAAATGTGTCAATAATTTCCAAGCATCAATGCTGTAATGTAAACCAAGCAAATGAATAAATATTACATTTATATTGAAAATGCACATTTTATTCTAATTTTTATCTTGATTTTTAAAAAAATTTAGAAAAGTCTATATTATCAGGGCGTAACTGGAATAATATTACAAAATATATAAACTCACCCTTTCATTGTAGTCTTGCCTTTTCTACGTTACATTGCACCAGGAGCTGATGATTTAGAGTAGGTGATAAATGTATCCACCTATAATGTTTGGGAGTCATGATTATTGAAATTATGTCTTCCTGTGTGTGAAGCCTGTCCCATTCACTGAACTACACACCAGCCCCAAAGTAGATGCTAACTAATGGCCTTTTTAGTGGTGGCTGTGGATAAAATCACAGTCTTAAAATTCCTGAACATTTAGGAGTCAGGTTTTTCTAGGAGGTCGGAGGGGGGTACAGTCCTTCCATGACAGGGTACAAGGAGGCATAGCAACAAGAAGGGGTGCTGTCCTAAAATCACTTTACCTCCCTGATATTAAGGGAGATTTGGAGGATTGTAATATCTTTCCATATTAGAGGGAGTTACAGAAATTCTATATCACAGCAGCTCTTCTAACTGACTGCCACAGGGACTATTGTTCAAGGCAGAGTTCATAGAGTATGTTCCAAGGTAGACATATCTAATTACAGTGGTAAACTACTAATGGCATTACATTGTTTTGAATATTTTATTTGATGGTGGTACCAAGAAAAAAATTACTTGCAAATGCTTTACAAATTAACTGCGATGATAGGTATTTATTGGATCAATGAGGACTTGGGCAGTCATACCACAAAACAAAGTGTGCTTTTTGGAAATATTGAATGTGATTCCATGCAGAGAAAATTATGTCTTCTATGCTTCCTACTGAGGAAAGAACTAGCTGTGTACATTATTTTGTATTATGTTCCTTGGGGCCGAAAAGAGCTCAAATATGAAATTTCAATTTCACTAATCTATGATGCTGAAAACTTGTGTGTTGACAATAGACAAATTTTGCACTATGGAAGTTGGAGAAAAGACTTTCTTTAAAATCACACACCTTTACTCTGGGTATCCAAAAAGTATCCAGGATGATTCCCACAGCAACATCCAAGTACCACAGACAAGGAGTTAGATGGTGTCACCTAAGGAAGGGGGATTTGAATATCAAATTCAGTTGACTATTTAGTTTTCCATTCAGGTTATTGGTACATTTTAGGTGTATGTTATGATCCCATTCATCATTGGGATGATGTACACTGCACATGATGGATCTTAGTTCTTGTTTCCTCCCCATTCCTCTGCCCTCCCTTCCACCTCTCCAACCCTGCCTATTTGCAAAAGCTTTGTTTCCATTTTTTCCTTCTTTTCACACATTTTTTTTCTTTCCTTTCTTTTCTTTCCTCTACCCCCCCCTACTTCTACTTCCTCTTTGAACCTTTGCTTCCTAAAAAGGAACCCTTCCCCACTGTTGGTGGGAGTGCAGACTGGTGCAACCACTGTGGAAATCAGTATGGAGATACTTCAAAGAGCTAGTATTAGAGGTCCCATTTGACCCTGCTACTCCCCCACTGGGTACCTTCCCAGAAGAATTGAAAGCATCATAACACAGCGATATATGCTCACCCGTGTTCATAGAGGCACAAGCTAAAGCTTGGAAGCAGCCCAAATACCCATCAAGTGGAGACTGGATAAAGAAAATGTGCGGTTTTTTAAAAATAAAATGGAGTACTACTCAGCCACAAAGAATGATAAACTAGGGATATTTATACCTAAATGGGTGCACATTGAGGCCATACTCCTAAGTGAAATAAATAGGACAAACGTATAAATATCGAATTGTCTCCCTGGTGTGAGAAACCAAAGGTGTAAAAGAGGACTGAAATGTATAGTAAACTACTTTTTATAGCATTATAATTGAATTCATCTCAATCATAAGCCTTTTCTTTTATCACAAATGTTCAATAAAAAATCTTGACCTCATTGCTCTGCACATAAACACTAGATCAGATTTCCCAAAGAAACACAGTGTTCTCTGCATGTCAACTATTTTCACTTCTGACTAATATCCCAAGGGCATGATGGAAGGACAAGAGCCTTTCTGACATTAGAGGCACCTTTCAGGTAAATGGGGAAGGGGTGAAATCCTGTATTTTCCCAGATGCAGGATTGTATACTGCTTTTCTGTTTTTCTTGTCCATTAGCAGAGAGGTTGGGTGAACTAGCTCAGTGAAACATTCACATCATTTTCCACAATCAAATTGATTAGGGGATCAAGAACCCTAGTGCATAGATTCTAGAATGCAGAGGTGAAACCCCAAGCTATAGTGTGTATAGAAAGACTTTCCATCTCTATTTCCACCCTTGCTATGTCCAGGATGTGAGTAGGAGAATGCAGGTTTATGTAAATGTGTGAGTGATGAGGTTCACACAGCAATGGCCTTTTCTGTCCTCTGTAGTCACAGGAGCAGGGAACTAGTACGGTTCTCAATATCTGGATTCCATGCACCGTCCCCATGTCCCTTAAAAATGAACTAGTGCAAAACATTTACATACCACAGGGAAAGGAGGGTGGAGATGGGAAGCCCTACCTTTGCAGGCTGACCTGGGGGACATGTGAGAGATTTGGTGGCACTCTGATACCTATCTCTTGTCTCTTCTACGGAACGCAGCAAAAGAAAACTATGTAAGTGGGAAGAGCTGGAGTCATTTTGGGTCCTGACCATGAATAAGGACATTCGAAAGAATGCCCAGGACACAATAGAGAAGCAAGTAGAGTTAGTGCTTTTATTCCCATAATGTATTTTAAAAAGACTTGAAATAAAAAGAAATCTGCAGGATCCTTCATTCAGAATATCTTTAAACTTTGTTTTTTATTAGTGCACGTTTGTCATATGTATTGATAGTGTTCATCATAGGGAATTTTACTTGTGCATGATACACCTTCCTTCTTTTTGTTTTCCCACTCCCTCCCCTTCCCTTCAACCCCTCCTACCCTTCCCATCTACAAAAGCTTTCTTTCCACTTTTTTTCCCTTCCATTATCTTTTTCTTCCTTTTCCCATCCTTCACTTTCTTCTCCCTTGTTCCCTTTACGATTTGAACATTTTCTTCCTGCTTTCCAATATCTATTCTCCATTTTGGTCCTTATTTATTCTTTTGGTTTCTCACAGAGGAGAAATGATGAAGTATTTAATTATGTTTGACTTATTTTGCTTAAAATTATGGTCTCCAAGTGCATCTATTTGGCTAAAAATGTATGACAATGTACATAGAAGATCCCAAAAATTCTACTAAAAGACTTCTAGAATTCATAACCAAATTCGGTAGCATAGCAGTATACAAAGTCAACACTCAAAAATCAGTAGCCTTCCTGTACACTAATAACTAACTCACTGAGAAAGAAATTACTGAAAACACACCTTTCACAATAGTATCAAGAAAAATAAAATACTTAGGAATTAATCTAGCAAAGGAAATGAAAGACCTGTACACTGAAAACTACAGAACTCTGAAAAAGGAGATTGAAGAGTATATGAGAAAAAGGAAAGACATCCTGTTTTTGATACTCAGATCCAATGTAGTGAAAATGGCAATACTTCCTAAACAGTTACACACATTTAAATCAAACTCAATCAAAATATCAACAGCATAACTCAAAGTATTTCTTTTAAACAGTTTCTAAATCTTAGAAATATGGAGAAATTGCAGTTGTCTTTTTCTTGCTTCCTCTCTCTTTAGGAAGTGAGTTTTTTTTAAAAAAAAAAAAAGATTGTATCTCGAAATAAAGTTGAGTATAGTTCTGTTTCATTTGGGTGTGGAACTTAAATATTCATTATCATATCATCTCCTGGAATGGTAGCAAAGTGTATTACATAAAGTATTGAAAATGTTTAAATGATAGAAGAATAACATTAGAACACTGAACTATTTTGAAGAGCGGGATTCTCATTTTTGAATTTTTAGTTTTTATGAGTACATGTTTGGAGTGGATAATGATGAGATTCCTCATGTAGAGTTGGTGCATGTTCATAACACATCTTAATTCCTCTTTTTCATCCCTTTTCCCTCCCCAAACTCCATGTCTTGATCTCGTTCCCATTTGAGGAAGATCTGTCTCCGTACTTCCTATTATCTATCTTTCATTTTGCTCTTTGTTATATTTTGGGTTTCTTATATAAGATAAATTATAAACTTGTGATATTTAAACTTGTGTGCCTGATTGATTTCACTTAACATTATCATTTCAAAGAGCATCTGCTTTCCTAGAAATAACTCGGGTTTATCTGAGTGATATTTTAAAAAATATTTTTATAATTTTATTGCTTCGTTTACAAAGCATTCAGTTTAACATCATCACGGGGAGTGGGTACATGTCCATGCTGCAGCTTGCTTCTTTTTATAATCCCTTTCTCCTATCCCCTGCCTTCCTCCTTTCTCCTCCAATTCCCCTATCCTTATTTTAATTCTTGATATTATTAATCTTAGCTCATGTCCTGGCATATAATTTTACATTATTTATATTTTGCCTTGGACCAAAGAGATCCTTCTCCATGTTCCCTTCTATCCATTCTTTATTATTCTACTCGTGCTTCAGCTCACTCAACTTAAAGATATCATATGGAATTTAAGTTTGCATGTCTGGTTTATTATACGCGATATTTTTTATATATTAATTGGTACACTGAACAGGAGTGGTGATAGTGGACATCCCTGTCTTGTTCCTGATTTTAGTGTGAAGGATTTCAGTTTTTGACCATTTAGTATGATATTGGCTGTTGGTTTTTCACAGATGGCTTTTATCAGATTGAGGTAGAGACCATCTATTCCAATTTTTTGTGGGGTTTTTACAATAAATGAGTGTTGGATTTTGTCAAATGCTTTTTCTGCATCTATGGAGATGATGATATGGTTTTTGTCTTTGGCTCTATTGATATGGTGTATTACATTGATTGATTTACCTATGTTGAACCATCCCTGCATCCCCAGGATGAATCCTACTTGGTCAGGGTGTATGATCTTCTTGATGAACTTCCGCACTCTGTTTGCCAGTATCTTATTAAGGATTTTTGCATCTATGTTCCTTAGTGAGACTGGCCTATAGTTCTCTTTTTCGGTTGGGTCTTTCTCTGCTTTGGGGATCAAGGTGATGTTTGCTTCCAGGAATGAATTTGGGAGTATTGCTTCCCTTTCAATTTCATTGAAGAGTTTAAACAGTAGTGGCAGTAGCTCCTCTCCAAATGTCTTGTAGACTTCAGCATGGATGCCATCAGGACTCAGGCTTTTCGTAATTGGTAAGTTTTTAATTACATTTTCAATTTCATTGATTGATATTGGGTTGTTTAGAATTTTTAGGTCTTGTTCATTCAACTTTGGTAATTCATATGTATTTAGAAATATATTCATTCCTTCTGTGTTTTCCTTCTTATTGGCATACAGGTTCTCCAAGTAGGTATTGATGATCCTCTGGATTTCTGATGGGTCCATTGTAATTTCATCCTTTTCATTCCTAATTGCATGGATTTGGGCCTTTTCGTTCCTTTTCTTTTCTTTTCTTTTTTTTTTTTTTTTGGTACTGGGGATCATTTTCTTTCCTTTTTCTGATAAAGTTGGCTAAGGGTTTGTCAATTATATTGATTCTTTCAAAGAATCAACTCTTGGCTTCGTTGATTTTTTGTGTCATTCTCTTAGTCTCCATTGCATTGATTTCTCCCCTGATCTTTATAATTTCCTCCCTTTTATGAGCTTTGGGGTTGTCCTGCTCTTCTTTCTTCTAGAAGCTTGAGGTTCAGCATCAGTTTGTTTAATTGGGCTCCTTCTGTTTTCCTAATATGAGCATTCACTGCTATGAATTTCCCTCTTAAGACTGCTTTCATTGTGTCCCATAGATTCTGATATGTTGTAGTGTCATTGTCATTTGTTTTTTCTTTTGGTACCGGGGATTGAGCTCGGGTCCTTGAGCTTGTGCAGCAGGCGATGAAACCACTGAGCTAAATCCCTGGCCCTTGTCATTGTCATTTAATTGAAGGAACCATCTGATTTCTTCTTTAATTTTCTCTGTGACCCATTGGATATTCAGAAGCGTGTTGTTCAACTTCCATGTGTTTATGAAATTCTTCATCTATTTTGCTATTGATCTCCAATTTCATTGCACTACGGTCTGATAATATACAGGAGATAACATCAATTCCTTTGCACTTAGTTAAACATGTTCTATGAGTGAGCATGTGATCTGTTTTGGAGAATGACCCTTGTGCAGCTGAAAAGAATGTGTATTCTGATTTGGTGGGGTGGAACACTCTGTAAACATCTGTTAAGTTCATTTGTTCAAGAGTTGGATTGAGTTCTAGTATTTCATTACTTATTTTTTGTCTGGTTAGTTGATCTATCTGTTTGTGACAGTAGGGTATTGAGGACCCCACTACTATTGTATTAGTGCATATGTGACTTTTCATGTCCATTAGTATTTGTTTGATATAGTTGGGCGCACTAGTGTTTGGTGCATAGATATTTATGCTTGTCATCTCTTCCTCTTGGATTGTTCCCTTTACAAGGATGTAGTGGTCTTGTTTGTCTCTCTTAATCAGTGTTGGTTTGAAATCCACTTGGTCTGCAAAGAGGATAGTTACTCCTGCTTTTTGGGGGGTTCTTGTCACATGGAGCATTGTTTTCTACCCTTTAAGTTTCAGTCTATGAGTTTCTTTTTGAATCAAATGTGTTTCTTGTATGCAGCATATTATTGGATCTTGCTTCTTGAACCATCCTGCCAGTCTATTTCTTCTGATTGGTGAATTGAGACCATTAACATTGACACTTATAACTGATACATATTGACTTATCCTTGTCATGACTTCTTCTTTTTGTTGGATTCTCCCCCTTTGCATTTTATTTCTTGCCATGGCTGCCAGATTCATTCTGCTGTGTTTCCTCTGGTTATGATCCTCTTTGTCCTTTCCTAGGATTTTGTCTAAAAGTTTTTGGAGTGCTGGTTTGGCATTCATGAAGTTCCTAAGGTGCTCTTTGTCATGAAAGTATCTTATTTTTCCATCAGTTTTGAAAGATAGTTTTGCAGGGTACATCAATCTGGATTGGAAGCTGCTTTCCTTTAGGGCTTGGCATACATCACTCCAAGCTCTTCTTGCCTTGAGGGTTTGTGTTGAGAAGTCTGCTGTGATTCTGATGGGCTTCCCTTTGAATGTGATTTGTTTCTTTTCTCTAACTGCTTGTAGAACTTTGTTCTTCTGTTGAGTTTCTGGAATCTTAACAATTATATGCCTATGTGTAGATTTTTTTTTTTTTTATCAAGGCTATTTGGAGTCCTGTATGCCTCACTTATCCGTGTGATAAGTTCTTTCCCCTTGCTTGGGAAGTTTTTTGTCATCACTTCTCTGAACAGTTTTTTTTATGTCATGTGCACTCTCTCCTGTTTCTTCATTGACTCCATCAGTCTTATGTTATTCTTCTTTGCATCGTCTATCAGCTGCTGGATTGATTTCTCTTGGTCCTTTACAATATTAAAGCAATGTTTTCTTTTCTTGTTCACTAATTACAATCTTATCTTCTATATCTGAAATTATGTCCTCACATTGGGTCCTTCTGCTGTGTAGACTTTCAGTGGAGTTTTTAATCTCCTAGAAATTTGTTTGCATCTGTTTTATGGATTCCATTTCTTTTCTATGTTAGGATTTCATCATGTTCCTCAGCTCCTCTCTAGATTTATTAATCATGTCTTGCACTGTGAGCACAATCTATGCTGTTATCTGAAAAATTACTTCTGATTTCATTTTTTCCAGATCCTCTTTTGTTGCTAATTCAGGGAGTCCAGGTGGTTGAGTATCAGAGTGTTCCATACCCTTTCCCTTTGGGGTTGCTGTAAGTGATCTGGAGGTCTGGTTTTGTGACTTGTTTATGTGTCTTCTCACTTCGATGGTGTGTGTATGAGTGTGTGTGTGTGTGTGTGCTGCTGTCGCCCATGCAGCTCACCTCCTCAGTGCTGGGATCGGTGGTACAGCAGCCCAGAAGCCTCTTCTGCACTGGGAGCAGTGACAGAAAATTTATCTAAGAGGGTAGAATGGGTCTTCAAAGGAATAAGAGTTTCTTCCACTTCTTTCAAAGATAGTTTACTTTTTTTCTCAGAATATATTTGGAGAATTTTCTATATACATATTTATCATCTGGCCACCCCACCTAGCCCTCCATTCTCTTACTTCTTCAGCTCCTCATCCTATCTCTACAGAGTCTAGCTTCCTGTTTTTAAACACTTCTAAAAAATTTGTCTATTCAACTTATTTTGGGGGACCTCTCATATTTGAAAAACCATATGGTATTTAACTACTATATGTGATTTATTTCTCTTAACAGTAATGTCTCAAAATAAAATGTGATAGATATATATCATATATCATATACATATCATATATATCATATTACATATCATTCATCAGATATAGCATACATCGTCTATATCATAAGTCATATGTCATACATATCATACATCACATATATGTCATGTATCATATATATCATATATATTTCAGCCATAAACGGGATACATTTGAGTCATTTGTAGGTCAATGGATGAAAGCTTCCTTTGAATGTAGACTTTTCTCCTTTCCTCTAAATCTGATCAAACCTTTCAGGATACTGCATAGTGGGATCCTGATGATGTTTGGTCCTCACTGTCACTAAGAATGTGGATCTATAGGTGATGACCAAAGACTCAATTTTGTTAATTTTATGGAAGCAAATTTATCTTACTCAAAAGTAATTGAGAAGAAGCTCTCCAAAGATCTGTAACAAATTGTAAATCCCTGCTGGTCATCTTGGTCAGGATCATCTTCATTTATCTTCTCTACAGGATCAGCAACTTGGGCATCAGTGGGCTCAGCCGCTCCCATCTATAAAGAAAACGGCCTATCAGAGTGGACACTGGATGACTGTTTTCTACAAAGCAAGGTGTTGTGAGTACTGTGTCTCTATTTCCACAGATGGAAAAGAGAAATTAAGTCAAATCTCACTGATCAAAACAGTGCTTTTTCCCCTAAAGTGTAAATTCATACAAAATTCAATGACAGGTTCACATACTAAACATGGAAGTGAGAGAGGTTTTATAATGATATCAAATAAAGCTGAAATTCCAAGATATATTTTGTTCACTAGGATTTATGTGTGGAGATAAATAAAGCAGAAAATAAAACAAATTAAAAGATAGGGATGAGTTTAGTGCACATGGAGGAATATGGACTTAGGTTCTTATTAAATCTAATGAATCAAGATAAAGTAGCATGAGAAATATGTGCATGAAACTCTCTCTCTCTCTCTCTCTCTCTCCTCTCTCTCTCCTCTCTGTATCTCCCCTCACCATACACTTGATACCTCTGAGGGGTTGAGCTGTTGTGATGAGACCTGCTGAGCACAAACCAGACTGAAAACAAGAGCAAGCAGCAGACATGCATTTTGTTGGAGCTTTTCTTCCTTCTTCTGCAGGAGCTCAGCAGATGCAGTCTTTGGAGAGAATTTGAATTGATGACACTTTTATAGTAATTCTCCTTTGTCACCATATCTCATGAACTAATTGTTTACAGCTGAAGATCCTGTTTATGTCTTCTGAATACATCCTGCTTGGCAGATATTTGGTGTATTTGACAGTTGTTTACTTTCCTAATGAGATTAGTAGTAAGTAGCTTAAATTGAGTGGGTAAATGACCTTAAGCTGTGAGAGAGAACAGTCCACATTTAATGCTTCAAGTCAGCAATATTTTTTAAAGATTCTGACTTCCTCTTTTTCTTCCTCTTCTTCTTCTCCTCCTCCTCCTCCTCCTCCTCCTCCTCCTCCTCCTCCTCCTCCTCCTTCTTCTTTTTTTTGGTACCAGGGATTGAACTTGGGTCCCTGCACTTGCATAGCAGGTGGCAAAACCACTGAGCTAAATCCCCACCCCAAAGATTCTGATTTCTAAAGTAGAGTTAAAGAACAAGATGAACATCACCAATTCATTCATTAGGTCAGTAAAAATATGAAAATGAACTGTGCTACCTAAGCTTAATTGCCTATGTGATTGTCTTGGGAGCTGCCTAGGAGATTAGTAGAGCGTACTTCTGAGAGTGTGTGTGTAGTCATGGTACCCCTCCCCTCAGGCACTCTTCCTCTCTCTGCTTTCCGACCACCATGAAGTGAGCAGCTTTGTTCCCCTATGCACTTCTGCCACGATGTTCCAGCCTTGGAGCCAGCAGACTAGGGACTGAATTGCTCAAAACCATGAGCCAGCTTACCACTCTCTTCTTTTGGAATATATCATAAAGAAAGAACCTAACACAAAAAACTCCAGGAAAATTAAATATGCATCTACTCACAAAAGAATGTTCTTTCTTAGGACAGGTGTCTGTGAAAGAGAGGGAAATATTCTCTTACATTGTGTGCATGTGCTTCTCCAAATCTTATACTTTCTCCAAAAGATTTACAGGGCATGGTACTTGGAACAGCAATTGTGAATTCTTCTGTATTTCAGATTCTTTAGCTTGTGTCCAACATCCTAAAATGCATTCCCCTTTGATTTAGATCTCTGACTGAGTGGGAAGAGGAAAGATGACCTAAAATTCTCGTGACATTGTTTAGCTCTGTCAGTTGTAACTCTCCTTTCTTCTTTTTTCTTTTTTTTTTTTTTTTTTTTGGTACCAGGGATTGAACTCGGGTCCTTGGGCTTGTGCAGCAGGCAGTGAAACCACTGAGTTAAATCCCTGCCCCTCTCCTTTCCTCTTTGATAAACCATGGCTGCTCATCCAGTTAGCAGAAATGTAGATTTAGTAACAAGAAAGACTCAGATCCCCCAATTTTTACTCCATGCAGTTAGGCACAGTTCAATTGAATTACTGTACAGGAGAACACTGTGTCTGAATGACCCCTTCTGATTTAGTATTGATTCACCAAGAAACAGACTCAGTTCTGTGTCACTGCATAACAACTTGTATAAATCAGTTTCTAATTCATATAAATTCACTCTCAAATCCTGGAAGGATATTGGGGAACTCACTGTGGGATATCTGGCAATTGCCTTACTGAACCTCTTGGATATGTATACCATCCCCAGAATTAGTGTGTGTAATTCTCCACAAAGACTTTTAACACAACTATAAAGGTTGAATCTCTGTATTTTCACAAGAGTATCTTTCATTATCTTAGACTCAATCAGAAGCCTTAAATCTTTTGGCTCAGCCTGTTTTTGAACCAGACTATTTCATAGAAAAGAATGCATACATTTAATTAAAAATATCTTGTAAGATTCTGTGGTTTTGCACTGAATACATACCAAGAGCAAAAGTCAGATGTATGTTCTTTCCCTCATCCTAAATCACTATCATGCTTGATTTAAAAATAATTTGGACATAATCATGACCTGCAACTATACTAAGCACAAAAAAAACAAGGTCAATGTAATTTTCCTTTGCCTGAGGATCACGTATGTCTTAGTTACTTTTCTCTTCTTTGAGACAAAAGACTCAACACTCAAAGTTAAAGAAAGAAAGATTTATTTGGCTCACAGTTTATAGAGGTTTCAGTCCATAGTGGGCTGGCTCCAAGGCAGGGTGGCACATGGCAGAGGGGCATCACACAGGAGAAACAGTCCATGGCATGGAAGGCAGGAAGCAGGAAAAGCAGCCAGCAGCAAGTGACAAAAGCCAACCCTTTTGTGTCCCTTATATTTTATTTAGGCTACCTGCTCCTAGAGCAGGATGCACTCAAACCCAGGGAAAGTGTTCCCATTATCCAGTCCAAGAACTATGCCAAACCAATCAGTGGACTAATATAGTAAGCACACACTCTTGATACCAGCATCACACACCTAATCCCAGCATCACACCCTAGATTTAGCCACTTCTGAAAAGCCCCACCTGTGACCACATGAGCCTTTAGGGGACAACTAGACAGAAGAAATTATAATATAAAAGGAAATGGCATTTCTAAGACTCCTCGGATATCATACAAAACACATTGCAAACATGGACCCCAAATAGCAATATGAAGAACTTACCCTGAACTCACCCCTCAAAGTGAATTTGTGTAAATTTACATATATTTTTTGTGTTAGTTACTTTTCTCTCATTGCTAAGACTAAACACCCAACACTGAAAGTTAAATGGGGAAAGGTCTATTTTATTTAGCTCACAGTTCATAGAAGTTTCAGCCCATAATCAGCTGGCTCCAAGCCAGGGATGGCAAACAGACATTGCAGAGGAGAAGCAACATGGTGCGCACAAGGTAGCAAAGGCCACAAGAGGGTTTAACAGCATCTTTGTGCCCCTTTTATCTCATTCAGACTACTGGGATTAGGGAGCCACCAAACCAATCACTCACAAGTAGTGGTTTAGTAATCACACAACTGTAACCCCAGCGTCACACATGCCAGATTCAACTACCTCTGAAAAAGAAAGCCCCACCTCATCTGCATGAGCCTTTGGGGGGGGGCATCTAAACACAAGCCATGACGTTCTCTAAGAGTAGAATCCAAATTAGTACCAGGAATACTCTAGAATCCCAAGATTGAGGTAAGTGAACAGAGTGAAACCATGAATTTGAAGACAGTGCATCAGATCATGAAGCGATCCGAAAAAGATAATATGCTCTCACAGTACATTATCTGTGAAGTAAATACTGATTTTTTTCTTTTATTTCCTGTTGATATGTAAAATTTTCATTTTGCATTCAACTTACAAACAGAAATAGAAGATTTCTCCTTCCTCATCCATCTGTCCATGCTCCTTTGTTGCCAGGTGGAATATTGATATATGTGTTCTTAAAGCCCTCAGACTTGTGGATATTTACACACTTATACTCACTATTTCCTTCGTATGATTCAGTATTTTCATTTCTATGTCACAGGGTTTAGCATGCTCTAAAACTAGTTGGTTTCTGGGTTACTTGTTTCAGGGAGGGGTCAGGCGGAGATCCTGCATCCTGTAGGGCATCCAGTAGTGACACAAACATTAACTACTCAGCACCAGTACCTCCCACACCCACTTAGGGCAGTCGGACAGGTCTGCCAAGTGGACCACGCAGGCACAGGTTGTTAGGAAGGGAAGAGTCTGTCTTATGGCCAACAATGATTTTTTTAATTACCTAAAGTAAACAATCCAGGTCTTTATTTTGACACTACCCTAAAGCTGATTTTTGTGCTTCTCCTATCAATGCTGCTACTCCTGAAGATAAGGTCAGTGGTCTGTCTCAGCTAACTCTTCCTCTTCTGCTAATTTGGCCTACAGTTATTCAGCATGAAGATCAAATAGATTATAGAGTCACAGATTTATCAAGAGACATAAGACCTACTTGTCCAAACAGAAAAAGAAATATATCTAAATATTTTTACATTCTTAAGCTGTTTTCAGATCAGGGATTTACCAACCCATTAGGAGTATCTGAAATATAGAGGTGACATTCAATTTTAATAATGGTCGTACTTTGAAGAGTACCTGTGCTTTGTATAGTAAGTTTTGCTTTTGCTTTTCAGCATTACATATATAGAGATGGACAGGATAAAACTTTAGTGTGCAATTGAGATCTAAAACAATTGAAATATTTTAAAAATATGACATTAAAATGTACATACCTATTCTAATACTAGTATTCACTGAAATTATTTCACTAAATATGTTAGGCACCCTGTTTTTCTCCTGAGAACAAATCATTGTTACAATTCCTTTACATTAGTAATTTTATCTACGTTGACTTCCCATATGATAAACATAAAATTGAAATTTCATAAATATAAAGTTATCCATCCCGAATCTCATTTTTGTTTCAAATTTTATCCTTTAATCTGACCCCAAAGAAAATAAAAAATTTATTCAACTGACCCAGATGTTTAATATACCTCTGACATTTTGTACATTAATTACCTCGTTGATTTCTGATTCTTGACTTAAAAACATTACTCTGAGAATGAAATATTGTTTCATTTGTTTGTGTGGGAAACATTTCTCATTTTCCTGAGTGGTTTTGTTCAATTAGTTAGGCTTTATTTTGCCAACTATCCCTCATGTTTTATTTCATATATATTATATAAAATGTGACTAGAAATATTATATAGAATATTATATTAGAAACATTATATATGTGAGATATTAGAAATGTTATATATGAAATATATGTGAAATATTATGTTATATATGAAATATATAGAGAAATATTATATTAGAAATATATTATATGAAGTACATGATATTATATATAATCATTTTCCCTGATACTCAGCTCAACGCTTGAATACAGTAGACATTCCACATTTACTCATTCATGGTTTTATTGGCATGTGTCACCCAATTGCCTGACACAAAATCTAGACTGTATAATGAACTGAAAATACAATAGATCCCCCAAATAAACAACCCAACAAAAAATGGACAAGTGAAATGAAAAGACAGTTTACAGAAGACATACAAATGGTCAATGAATACATGATGGAATGCTGAACATCGCTGGGAATTAGAGTAATGCCCACCACAGCAACACTGCCATTTCCTTTTACCCAATTTGGAATGCCTACTCTCAAGAAATCAAATTATACCAATGCTGATGAGGCTGTGGGGAAAAAGGTACCCTTCTACACTGTTGCTGAGAATAACAGAGAGTTAACCGCTAAAGAAATCAGGATGGAGAGTCCTCGTAAAATTGCAACTAGAAAGTATATTTGATCCAGGTGTTCTCCTTCCAGGTTTCCTTTCTGAAAGATTTAAAGTCATCGTGTTACAGTGATCCATTCATATCCATGGTTACAGCAGCACAATTTGTAATAGCTAAATCACAAAACTGGCCTATATGTCCATAGACATGCATGTTTTATGTATGAAACATTTACCCAAGACACTATTAACTTTGTGTGATTCAGCAAGGACTAGGGTGGAAGCATTGAGGTGTTTATAGATTTCCACAGTAGAGAAAATTATGTGGTCATCTGAATCACACGTCTTCTACCACTTTTGCACAAACTTTCCATAGTTCCACTCAGATGGCCAAGAATGTATCCCACGTGTGTTCGGAGAATATTCAAGGCAGCAGGCCTTAATCCATTTATGGTGTCTCTATGCTCATGACTTCAGTACCTCCCAAATGCCAGGCTGCCTCACACAATCCATGTGGTCTGAGGACTTATACATTTGGATTTGGGGGGACACGATCATTTGGATCATAGCGGTACCTTTTATTACATTCTGTATGTCTCGTTACTTCTCATTTCGACTTTCTTCCAGTGCTTGGTATAGATATCACCTTTGAACCTATCTGCCAATTTCCTGATTCTTCATTCTTCCAGGCCAAGTCTGATGATGAATCACTCATGCAATTTTCTTTTCTCTTTATTTTATTTTTTAATTAATTAAGTTTACTGATACATTTTAGATGTACCTAATGATCACATCCACAATAGGGAACTTGCACATGATATGTCTGGATTCTTCTTTGTTTTCCCATTCCCTTATCTTTCTTTCAAACCCATTTCCCCTCTTTATTTACAAAACCTTTCTTTCCATTTTTTCGTTCTTTTCTCATTCTTTCTTTTCCCTTCCTTCTTCCTCCCTTCCTAATCCCCCTTCCTATTTGAACACTGTCTTCCTATTTCACAGAGAACTAATATCTAGAATATAACAAATGCTGGCAGGGCTGTGGGGAAAGAGGAACCCTGCTCCACTGTTGGTGGGAGTGTAGACGGGTGCAACCACTGTGGAAGTCAGTGTGGAGATTCTATAACTTTCTTTTGTTTGTTTCATCTCAGCTTTTAATTTCAGACTTGAAATTTCTCTCTTTGCTTAATAATATCTATTTCTCTATATGGGACTTTTTATTTGGCTTGGCTTACTACTGATGTCTCACTTCTCTGTAATTACTACATGATACCATTTGCCTACATCCTTATGACAACTGATGGAGAATTTATTAATGCACAAAACACTCATATTTGTGTATTTTTCTTTCCTTATATTCTCCTTTTTTCATAACTGTTAATTTATAATCAGACATTTAAAATCCTTTAGTGTAAAATCCTGGCCTCTGATTTTGCCCATGACTGTTGTTTAAAGGACTGGTGACTGTCTCATCATGTTTTGGAGGAGGATAATTTCACTGTGTTAGGTTAGTGACCCACCTAATCCAATTCTTCAGTTTCTACCTTCAGCAGTATTTAGACACCGGAGTCAGTTTTTTAAAATTTTCTTTTTAAATTCTTTACTTATAGTTTAGTCTGACATCAAAGGTGCTGTGTCTGAGGCAGCAGAGCTCATTAGTGAAACAGTGCTACATCACATTGCTAAGTCCCTGGAGTCTGTAAGGGAGACATTTGAGGGATGCAAGGGAACCCTGCACTTTGTGATGTACTTACACTGAAAGTTCAGGATTTTACCCTAGAAATGGGTGGATAGGTGCTTGAGTCAGCTCCCTAATTTCTCGGCAAGTCTCCAGTCTGCATTTGCTCATGGCCCTGGTGGCCACTGTCCTCTACAGTATGTTCTGAGGGCTCACATAGGATGAGAATGTGTGTCTACCGGTAAGGAACAAAGACTTGGTTTCTCCAACAAAACCAAAATGTTTCAGTGCACCTTTGAGACTGGCCTATATTTCAGAAATATATATAATATATATTTGGTACCAGGGATCGAACTTGGGTCCTTGAGCTTGCACAGCAGGCAGTGAAACCACTGAGCTAAATCCTCGGCCCTGGAAATAAATATTTTTGTTGCTTTTAACTAAGGCAAATTTTATATCTCAAATATCATGAATTTAATTTTTCACTCTGGTGTATTAAAAATAATCAGATGTATGTGCATTTGGAAAGGAACATCATGTTTCTTCTTTACATTCATAGCTGCTATGGCAATGTTGTATGTAGCACCTATCATGTACAAGGAAACTTCCAATAAGAAAGGAAAGTGGACATCTTCTCTGTATTCCAGCAACCAACCCATTATAATCACCGTGTCTCTACGTTCACAGAAGAGAAAAATCAGATCCAGTTGATGTAAACAGGATATTGTTCCCTATAGCAGAGAATCATATCAAGTTAAATGGTGACACAGATGCACATATGAAACAGGAAATGAGAGGGATTTTCGAATGTCATCACATGCAATAAAATCCCAAGTTGCATTATGATGCATTAGATCTTTATATCTAGAGAAATATAAGGTTAAACAGGTAAAGAGTTGAAAAATAGATGTACGGTTCCAAAGATACAGAGATATATGTTCTTAGGTTCTCATTACATCTAATACATCTGAATAAATTGAGTCAGAAATGTGCATGTGCACACCAACACACACACACACACACACACACACACGTGTACACACCCAAGACCTCCCCTCAGATAACCCAACCCTTGATACCTCTGAAGGGTTGAGCTCGGATAGAGACTCCTCGTCAGCACAACCCAGACTGAGCACAAAAGCAAGCAGCAGAACCTGCATCTTGGTGGACATTCTCTTCCCTCTTCTGCAGGAGCTGAGTACAAGTGATGTAGTTTTTGGAGGAAATTTGAGTTGATGACACTTTTATAGTATTTCTGGCTTGGTGTCATATTTAATGAACCAATTATATTTTACCTGAAGTTCATTTCCATCTTCTCAATGCATCCTGCTGGGAAGAAATTGGCTGTATTTGAGAGGGTTTTATTTTCCTACTGAGATTAATAATGAATGAAGTTTAGGTCAGGCTGGATAAGTGGCCTTATGCTGTGAGACAGGAAAACCCATATTCAGTGCTTCATGGACAGCAGTGTTTATTTTCTTTCATGTCCTGACTTCTGACGTGGAGATGAAGTACAAGACATATTCCCAAACTCCTACATTGTTACATTAACATTAAGGGAATAGGCATAAAATGACTTTCTAAAGGTCAAAATGGTACTGTTGTGGTCAGGGTTTGCAAGGGAATAGATTTAATACAGAACACATAATTTATAGGATTATTTTATAATAGTCATCCAAAAAGTCAAATGCAGCAGAGTGCAAGAGATTAGCCACACACCAGAGACCCAAAGAATCCAGCCTGGATCCCACCGCAATGTACCGCCCAAGTCCAGCTGAAGGCCTAGAGCCCAAGGCAATGTCCTCCAGGAGCCAGCCAGCAGCCTGGAGCCCAGGGCAACACCTCATGCTTGTCCTTATCGAGGATCCACATCAGGAAAGCCCAAAGGCCAGCGGTGGAAGCCAGAAAACTTGCACTGGTGAGATGAAGGATTTGTGCCCCCAGGCTGAGGGATCCACATCGGAGCCAGGAAGCGATGCTCATGGCGAAGATCAGGGCTCCCCTGAGGAGAACAGCAGCCATTCCCAGTGACATCGAGGTCCCTAAGCTCCTCCTCCAACCAGAACAGCCGAGTTTGCATCAGGAAAACTAACCACATCAGGCTTCTCCTAGAAAATCACCAGCCCATGAGCTCCCCTTTCAGTTCTCTCTTTATGCTGTTGGTAACAATCCTCAGGTGGGTCTTCCATGCCCAACTGATTCAGTTCAGCTGGGTGTCCCATGTTGCCTATTAGTTAATCCTCCACAGGTACCTTCCACTTTGCAAATTAAAATCAAGCATTTACATTTCCCATTTACTTTGCTCACTGCTGGGGCAAAATGCCCAGCACAAAACTTTAAAGAAAGAAAGGTTTATTTCAGCTCACACTTTGTAGAGATTTCAGTCCATAGCTGCTTCCACTGGAAGGTGGCATGGCCAAAGAGAAATAGCGTATGGTAGACTAGGCAGGCGACAGCAAGAAGTGGCAGCAAACCTGCTTTTCCCATTTTCTCTCACCCAGGCTACGAGCCTTTTGGATGCTGGCCCCCATGTGCAGGGTGGGCTCTGCCGTTATCCACACCCAGATCTCTGCTGAAACAATCAGTGGACTAATTCAGTTATCACGTCCTTAATCCTTTATCCTGTTCACTATCATGAAAATATCTATTTGCTTCCAAAATTTGCTTTTCCCACAGTTTATCTGTCCTCTTTTTGGCTGAATTCATTTTGAATTTTATAAAACTATTGAAATATTGGTATTTTATAAAATTTTACAAAAGTTGACTCAGTGTATGTGCAATTCTCTGGTTTCTTTCATTCAGGCTATTATGATATTCTTTTATGGTTTGGTTGGCATAATTTATCACAATTTATTACTGAGGAGTCTTATGGATGTACATTACATGTTTATACAACTGAGTATTGATGGATTTTTTACTATATGTAGACCACTTTAAGCAAAACTAAATATTCGTATAGATGTCTTTTTTAAAAAATTATTCATTAAGCTTGGTACATTTTAGGTATACAATATGATGACAGTAATCACTGGGAATTTGTACCTTTACCTGGTATATTTTCTTTCTTATTTTTCCCCTTTTCCCTGCCCTCCCTTCACCCCCTCCATCCCTCCCTATTTATAAAGACTTTGTTTCCATTTTTTCCTTTTCTCATATTTATTTCTTTCCCTTCTTTCCTTTCACCTACCCCTCCCACTTCCTCTTCCTCTTTGGAACTTTTCTTCCTATTTCACATTATCTATTATACAATTTGATCCTCATTTACACTTTCAGTTTCTCACACCAGAGAAACTATTTGGTATTTACACATGTGTGTCCTATAAATTTCACTTATGAATATGGCCTCAATATGTATCCAATTAGCTATAAATGTCTCTAGTTTCTCATTCCTTATTCCATTTTATAAAGAAAACCACATCTTCTTTATTCAGTCTCCAGTTGATGGGCAATTGGCTGTTTCCAAGTTTTAGCTCTTATAAACTGTGCCGCTACAAACATGGGTCCACATATGTCACTGTGGTATGATTCTTTTTAAGGAACTACACTATCTCAATGTTTGGTTATATAACTATGGTTGGAACACATGGATTAAAGCATCTGAATAATTTCATATTCCTATCAACCAGGTGTGAAAAATATGCTTGCTCAAATTCTTGCAAGTACTTCTTCTGGTCACTCATTTTGATGGTGAAATTGTAGTAAGTATATACTGGTAGCTTATTAAAATTTTACTTCATACTTCCTGAATGAACATAAAGGCAGAATATTTTTCTATGTGTGTGTTCATTATCGCATTAATTTTTTGTTACACTAAATTGTTTGTCCCATACTGATTTTGTTCTTTTTTATGCTAAATTCTCTCCTATTGATTTTGTTCTTTCTTTTTCTTTTGAGGTTCCATAGTATTTTCATCTTCTAGATGAAAGTTCTTTTTTCCAGGCGGGTCTTAATTTGTCGTCTGGGTCTTCATAACGTGTCACAGAAAGAAGACACCACATTAGCTCTGGCGCTATCCCACAGGAGGGAAAATCTGAGTCTTAAATTGTCAGACTTGCTTCCTCCCCGGGCTTCTCTTGTTGGCATGGAGATGCCACCTTCCTCCCGTGTCTTCATGTGTTCACCCCTCTGTGTGTGTCTGTGTCCTCACCTCCTCTTCTTAACAAGACATCTGCCCTGTGGGATCAGGACTCCTCTAGTCACCTTGCTTTACCTTAATCAACTCTTTAAACTCCCACGTTCTACTGCAGTTAGACTCTGAGCTTCTGGAGGTAAAGATGTCCATAAGTGAATCTTAGGCGTGAACACGCTTCAGCCAGTAAAAACCAGTTGAAATTTATGTCTGTCTCTTGGCATCGTTCTAGTGTTCTTATGCCATCTTTTTGTCCTCCAGGCTAGCAGCCTGAAGTCAACAGGACAGGTCAAGCCAGTTCCTTTTGAGGCCACTCCCTGGCTGGCAGGTGGCTGGTATCTCCTTAAGTCACCAAAAGCTTGTTTCTCCAAATTTCCTCTTCTTCCAAAGTCAGTGGACACAGGATTAGGACCATCCCAACTGCCTCACTGAATGAACAAGTGCTTTGAAGACCATGCCACAAACACAACTGAAACCTAGAGAAAGGATGACAGATTTTACCTTGGGGGGTAAGACACGAACAAGTCTTTTTCCATGACAGCTCTTCACTTTTTTCTTTACAAGAAAGTAGGATTCATCTTCAAATGTTTATGGAGTCTTATCTCCTTTATGAAAATCATTTAGTCACAATTTCTCAATATTGTCATGGTCTTAATTCATTTGGCTTATAACATTAATAGATCCTTTCCTATATTTTGAAAGGACCTACAGTAGGTAACAAAGTGGCTTTCCCTGATTTCTGTTGACCTATGCAATTGGCTTTACCAGTAGTCTTCACGTGTTTGTGAGAATTGGTGTTAAATCTAAGGTCAGGACTTCTCAGTTTGCTGGATTCTGCCAAGGTGGGTTTCCCTTCAGTGGATTCTACAGGTCCTTATCTAATGAGTGGAAACTCTCTCTCTGAAGTTTTACTCTTTGTCTCTGCCGTGTTTCAACTTGCATTTCTGCTGTTCACTTACATGGATCTTCTTAAACCACGGAAGTAGAAATATCCCAGGCTTCCTCCAATGGAGACCCAAGATTGGGCTCCAAAATGTGTACATTCTCAGGGCAGGAACTTCACAGGATAGTAAGGGTCAGGCAGGAACCCCGGTACCCACTCCTGTCCGCCTGGGTATTGCTGCTGTCTTTCCTGCCAGACAAATTTACAAATCTACGTGAAAATGGCTCCAGTTTTCAAAGCTTCTGAGCCTTGCCTGATCTGATATTTGCCATTTACATTTTAGAATATGTATTGTGAAGCCCTACATTGTGGTAGCTACATTATGGTTTTCTCCATCTCCATCACTTGCAAGGAGTCACTCTCTGCTAGATTCTGAAGCAGGCCCATTCTTAGGGCATTTCTGGAGAGATCCTACCCTGGTCCCTGAGGCCCCATTGGCAGGAAAGTTACTCATCCTTGGTAACACTGTGCTACTCTCCAGTGGGGTATGGCTGCATCCCCAACTTAAACACAACACGCCCTGCTCTGCTCACAAAATTCTAGTCTGTACCATTCATGTTTGCTCCATGCATGCATTTGACATCCAGAATCATGAAATAATTTAATACTTTTATACCTTTGATCAATTGTTTGTGCATGACACCATTGTCAGAGTTCCTCATTCCACCACTTCCAGTATCATGAAACAATGTAATATGTTTATAATTTTGATAGCCTTATGGATTTTTGTAGGGGAGGATTTCTGTGTTCCTTATTCAGTCATTCAACGTGGGTGCTGACAACTCAAGCAGATCCCTTGAACAGTTTCTCGAGGAGGGTTTCAACAAGAGAGCCAGGTCTTCTACATGACCCACACTTTGCTCCGTATGGACAGATGATCGCTCATTCTATTCATGGAAAATCAGCTATAGTTTTATCTCCCGTGGTGGTCAATCTTCCATAGATGGGGTCACTTCTAAATTTCATCATTCAAGGTATCTTACAGTCATCCATATCCCAGCTTCAAAAACACCAACATAGCTCTCCTCCTCAAATAGTTCAGAGTTCAAATGTTTCCAATGTCAGATGGGAAAGCAAAAATGAGATACTCCTTCTGATGGATTTCCACCTTCTGCTGGACCCTCTAAATTCCACTGGGTACAGTGTGAAGATTGGATCCTAAAAGATTTAGTCATGACTTTTACAAAAATGTATATTCTAGGCAACAACCCCCTCTCAAGTTCCAACTGAGAAAACATTTGCCTTTGTCAGCAAAATATTTTCCATGTCAATATGGTCCATCGTTCCCCCTCTATTCAAATCTCATCCAGGAATTATGCAATTACTGTTAGCAGAATGCACTTCCCGTTCTACTGAGGCCCCTGATTTTTTTTATGGAAGGTGTAATTTTAGTAGATATCACTATGCATTGCACTTTAGTACCTTTTTTAAACACATAGAAACATGTGTGCTAAATCAATTTTTAAAAAATCTTTCAGGAAGCATGTGCCAGCAAATCAAGGCCTTATAAGGTGATGGAAACAACAGGGTGAGGCAAGAGTCATGATCTTACAATGCAGAACATGAATTTTGCAAGAAAGGGATATTTTATCTTTATATTGGTTTTTTTTTTTCTGATGCCAAAGTGAAATTAATGTATTCATGTTCCTGGTGTCACCATGACCTGTTAGACAGCAAAAATCCAGTCTATGTTTCTGAGTAGATTAGAATAAAATAATCAGGAGAGGGAAAATGAGAAGACAAAATACACTGCAAGAAGATGTAGTCCTGAATGGATGGATTACTGTGAAGGAATCATTTTAAAAAGGGCTTAGAGATTTTGGCATTTTACATGGAACTTTGCCCCAGATCCCATCTTAGCACTTAGGTTGAGAGCGTTATGTCTTTCACAGTCTTCGATGAAACTCACTTAGGATTATAAAATATTTAGCAACTGGAAAATACATTACTTCTTCTGACATCACCAATTTTACTCCTGTCAGTCTGTACCTTACAAAATCTCCAAACTCTTTTTCCAACTTGAAGAAGCCCACTCTTCAAAGTAATTCCACGATATTTTTCTCTGTTTCAAAAGATACTGTAATTTCAGCTACAGAATTTGCCGCCCTGGGGCTGGGGATTTAACTCAGTGGTGCTGCCACCTGCCTCGCAAGTGCAAGGTACTAAGTTCGATCTCCGGTACCAAACAATAAAATAAAATAAAATTTACTGCCCTTCGAGCGGGACATATAATAATCGACACTCAATGAAATACCCCAAGATACATAGTCTTAATCAAATAAGTTTCAAGAGGCCAAGTGGTCTATTTCTATTCACTGAAACAACATCCTTATTTAGGACCATGATCTGTGAAAGAGAAGGAAGGGAGGAGAAAAAGGCTAATTTCAGTTTCCCAATATTTCAAAGTATTTTAAAATGACAGCTTGAATAAGAGAAAGTGTCATGGCCAGATATTGTGACTGTGGGGTCTAACACTTCTTTTCTTCCCATCTAACTATTTATGCCATTGGAAGTACCACTCCGACTTTACTCCCTGGGCCAATGTGTTTCCTATTCTCCGCTGGGATCCCCTCTTCCCCAGCCAGCTGCACACACTTCTCCATGTCTCCCCCACTCAGGCTGTCTCCTTTCCCTGCATTTCATGGTGGATAAGGAAGAAGAAACGTCCTCTAGGGTGCCGTCTACTTTCTACAGTGCCTCTTGGGTCACCCTGTGCTGTCACTGGTAAATCCCACCGCCTCCAATCACCCTCATCTGCAGCCACCAGGCCATTCTCAAATGATGTGGGTATAAATCCACGTGGCCCACATACTGAAGATCACATCACTAACCAGCTCCTAATGCACTGTGCAGAATAAAGATCCTTTATGCCATGACCTTCAGCTTCCGCAAATATTTCAATGTCTCCAGTGCATCTCCAGGGCATGGTGATTGAACCCAAAAGCTGTGGATATTTCCACACACTGGCTTTCATTTTGCCTCTGTCTACACTCCAGAATCCATTTCTTGTTCTTTTCACAGTCGACTGAGGAGACACAATGATGTATAATCCGGATCAAGCATATCGGGCACTGTCATCTCTACTGAGGACAAACTGACAAGAAACCAGAAACCAAAACCTTTCCTTCTATGGAAAACCAAGTTTCCACCTGCAAGTACCTCAGTCGGGGGTCCAGTGCTAGAAAGGTTACAATGCACCTACTCATGGTCCTCTGGACGGGTTCAGAAGTCAACATTGTCTGAAGAGCACTGTGCTGAGATGAACAGCAAGGACTCCTGGAAAGAGATGAGCATGCTGAATTCAACTTACACACTTTTGTCTCCGAGGTGACATGGTCTGCCTGTACCTGTGTGAGACCCTTGTCACTTTCCTCATGGATCATCGAGCATGGACATGGGTCTCACTATAAACAACGAGGACCCATTTAGGACTGTCATTAGCTAGGACCCCATAGCGGATGAATTATATTTTTTGTCAGCGAGCAATAATTCAGGAGCTGAGTTTCAGTCAAGGTAGTGGCTGCAATTTCAGGCACAATGTCCACAGATATTGTTTGCGTAAACATCTTGCCTAAATGAACAAATAAATAGTAGTTTGCACTGCACAGAATCAAATGTGATACTTACCAAGAGCAAAGGTCGCTAGTGTTGGCTCTCCAAGGGAGCACTACTGATATCATAGATAAACAGAATGCTTTCTGACACCATCAAAAATTGGAAAATATTGTTCCCTTCACTATGATGTATGGAAATGTTAATGTAATTAATATATTTTTTGTTTACTGTGTCTTGTATCTAATATCCTGCTCTAACTACTTCCAACTACCATGATCTCTGTTTCACTAAGCTTCTTCTAAACTTGTTCCTGGGAAAATGTATTTATTATGTATTGTAAAATATATACTAAAAAGAAATACATATACTGTTTTATACACTAAAAAGCATATATATAATTTTACATATTGTATATTTTATATGTAAATATATATGTGAAAGAGAAAACAGAACACTACATGATATTCCACAGAATCCCATGCTGATTTTTAACCTCTTCCTCCCACAGCTAATAGCTGTATTTTAGGAACAAAGTTCAGATTCCCAATTTCACACAAATTTGAGACCTGACCTCAAAAGTCAACAGATGTCTACATTTTTGTTGTTTATATGGAGGAAAAGTTTGCTCACAAGACATGGAAAGTGAAGTAGATCCAATCTCATCCACCTATATGGTCCATCAGATGAAATAAATCGCGTAATTCTGCATTTTCACCAGTCTTCACTCCATTGTGTGCAGCTATGTAAATGGGTGCTCCACTTCCTAACAACCAAATAAGGAACATCCCCTCAGAAAAGACAGCAGATTTCCTTGTTCTTGATCACTACCAACATTTTTAAAAATTAAGTTTATTGATACATTTTAGGTATACAATATAATGACATTCATCATTGGAGATTTATACCTTTCCATGATGTATCTTGGTTTTTATTTTTTTCCCCATTCCCCTGCCCTCCATTCAACCCTGCTACCCCTCCCTATTTACCAAGTCTTTGTTTCCATTTTGTCATTTTCTCAACATTTTTTTGTTGTTGTGTTATATTTTTGGTTTGGTTTTGGTATCAGGGATCAAACTCGGCACCTTGTGCTTCGGAGGCAGGCAGCGAGCTAAATCCCCTGAGCTAAATCCCTGGCCCTAAACATTTTTATAATAATTGTATCTATTTTTAAAGGAGAAAACATGAATAGCATCTTCTTGAAGAAAGTAGGGTTCTTTCTAAGCTAATCATATAAGCTTGAGTAATGACACAAATTCACATATAACACATGGAGTCCAGAGATTTTAGAAACAACTAAATCAATGTCATCCAGTGCTGTGGAAATTCTAAATTGATCTGATGCGTTACGTCCTTACACCTAAAGACAAATCTGATGAAAACAAAGATGTGGAAGGCAGAAGTCATTTCAGAAAAATGGGGATACATTGCTTTCTATAAACCGAGATCCACCCTTATAAACTAGAAGGACACACACACATACAGGACACCTCCTTTCTTACTTTTTTTTTTGCCGGTATGGTATCAGGGATGGAATTCAAGACCTTGCACTTGCAAGGGAGGTGTGGTGTTACTGAGAGGAATCCCCGGCTGGTCACTTGTGATCCTCCAGTTCACAGTACCTGTAAGGGCCAGAGCTCAGATGGAGATTTCTGGTCAGCGCAAACCGGACCCAGCTCAAGATCCAGCTGCAGAATATGACACTTTTGGCCACTGTCGCTTCTCTCTGCCAAGCTCTGAGCAGGTGCTCATGAGACTCTAAACTGGGTGAGGGCATTTCTTAAACTATATGAGTGTCGGTGAGACACATAAGAAGCCAGTGGTGGTCCTGTGCCTTTGCTTGTGTTTTCTCCAAACATCCATGATACCAGAGCTGCTCTGCATTGGACACTGTCTGACTGCACTAAACAGATCAGTGCTAAGTGAGGCTTCAGTGTGGCTGCATCTATGCTCTTCTGGAACTTTCAAAATGGACAAGCCACCCCCAATATGTCAAGGGCACTGTGCTGGCTAAGTTTAACTGTCAACTTGATTGTCTCAGAGCTGACGAGGGGACAAGAAATGTGTTCTTTGGGGTAAGCCTGTGCCTTGCATGGAGGCTTGATATTGGGGGACTGTGCGTGATCCCCTCCTGCCCAGACACTGTTCCATTCTTCTACTTCCTCACCCCATGAAGTGAGCAGCTTTGCACCCTTAAGCATTTCCACCCTGCTGTTCCTGCCTTGGAGCTAGCTGACAGTGGGCCGAATTCCCCAAACCACGAGCCAAATTAAACCTCTGCTCTTTGATGTCATGGGTGTGAGCTACTTTTCTTTAATAGTAAAGCTAATAAATACATGGAGCAATACTTATTTTCTCTTATGTCCTGAGCACAGAAATGCAGGACAAAGAACAAGATATCTATCTCCAAGTCCTGTCTTATCTTATTAACATAAAAGTAGAAAGTGTAAAGTGACTTCTAAAATCAAGATGGCACTATCTACTTTTACAGACTTGAAATCTGATACCTATTCCTTGAATCATTGGTATCAATATGCACCTGCCTTGAAATTTATGTTTAAATGTACAGAAACATTTCTAACAGCACATATTCCTAACTCTCATTCTATTTAGGAATCTCTCCCTACTTCAACAATGGAGATTCATTTCCACTCATGTGTCCAATCAAAGGGATATTAATAACTCTTAAGCTCAATTGATCTTACAAGAACGAATAAGTCCTTTCCTGTAGTTCTCGATATTAAGAAAGGTAATCTTTGAAATTATTCCCTTAAACTTCTTAACTCTCTCCAACCTGAATTACAAGAGCCGCAATTTCCATTCAAACGATATGGAGTCAGAATATTTGCTGTCCAGCGGAGCCCAAAGGTCTTATTCTATAGGTTTGTCCACATTTCATTATCATTTCAGCATTCACCTCAGCAAGCACTTTAGCATAATATCAGAAGGAAGGACACAGTTCTTGTGACAGGTTCCAGTGTGAGTCCCCCTCACAGCAATGGTCAGGGCCATGACTAGAATGGCCGGTCGACAACTATGCTGTGTGTTTAAATAAAAAGAAAAGCGTTACAGTAAAAGACACATGGTCATAAATCCCCTCCAAATACAGTGGACCTTTGCCTTACAAACTCAATCTGTTTGCGAGGGCTGATTGTAACTCAAGTTGGTCGATGAAGGCTCAGGCTTCTCCACACAGCCTTCAGAGTCTCTCTCCTGCTCACAGGCAGAGCTCAGTGTCCTTAGAGAGACCCTGGCCCAGGATTTCTCAGTGAACCCCACACAGGAAAGAATGTTGTCATGTTCCTTCCAGAGCTCTTCAAGTGTTCAATCTGTGTCTGAGACCATCTGGTAAAACAAGCGGCCAGCATTGGGTCATAACTCAAGAATCTGGTCAAAAGTTAAAACTAAGATTCCAGTTGTAACACAAGTCTTTCACAGGTCAGGGCGGTCATAACTCGAAGGTCCACAGCATGCCCTTCACTTTGATTACACTCATCCCTTCATCCTTGCCATGTTCGGTATAAGATTCACACACTGAGTGATTGTGCCACTGGAGCATGCTTCTTTCCATTTTGTGCAGGAGATCTGGAGTCCTCTTTCCTCAGTGTGTTTACAAGGTGTGATAAAAATGTAGTGGGTGCTGCTGGTGAGGGTCATCCAAAGGAAAGGCAGGCTCTCAAAAAATGTGTAAAAAAAATACATTGTAGATGAGCTGAAATGAACAACAGGAGTGAGAGCATAAAGCAAGAGATAAAAGTAGATGTCAGGAAAAGCAGTCATACAATTGTCATGCAGAAATTATTTCACATAGTGTAATCTTTTTGTGCACATACATAGATGTCATAGGGAAGTTTTATATAAGATGCTACTAATTTGGAGTAATAGTGAGTCAGGGCTGAAGTTCTTTGAAGAACCACACATGATTTCCATAGTCATTCTACCAGTTTTCAATTCTCCTGAAAAAGTTGAAGAGTTATTTGTCCTTCAATCACCACTTGTTATTAGTTACTTTATTCAATTTTGGTGGTAGCTTTTCTTTCTGGAGTAAGGCAGAACCCCACTGATGTTTTAATCTGCATTTCTCTGATGGCCAGAGATGTTGAGCATTGTTGTCACTTAGAGCCACTTTTAGCTCTTTTTCAGAGAAGGATGTATTCATTCCATTGTCCCATGTTACACTTCTATAATGAAAGCATTCACAGGAGATCTGGTTTTCCAACATATGCAAGTATTGCAAGAAGTTGTCCCCTTTTATGACCTACCTGGAAAGTTTGTTTCACCAAAGAGCTTCCCATTGAAGTGCAGGACAATACCCTCAGAGGCCATCTCTGGTTACCCTAAAGAGACACCAAGCATCATGCTTACTTTCCATGTCTTTAGGGGTTCTTATGGTCCAATCCAAAACTTGCAGCTGGGCAGATAGTATAATTTATCTTCAAAAAAATGATTCAGAAGCCCTGGAAAATGCAAGCATTTCGTTCCTCATTTTGTTGCCTTTGATGCCATGGAGAGCCAGAAGTTGCCAACATTTCTCTTCTTGTCACCACCTAGAAAATGTAAGGGGGAAAATGTGATTAAATTGTAAATGTGCTGAAATGAACAGATGGTGGCAACACTACCATGTGTCCACCCAGGCTACCCTCCTGTTTCCTATTGTACAGTGACACGTAAACCCATGTTGAATCCATTCTCCTTCTTACCTTTGGGATTCAAATTAATTAGACCACACACCTTAAATGGTTTATCTATGAAATATCTGTTAACATTTGAATAGTTCGTTCAGTGAACAGCAATTGTAATTACATCTGTCAAATAAAACAAAAACAAAGTTTGAAAGAGTTTGATTTTTATAATGTATAGTGATTTTAACTATTTTTCTGTGGTACAGAATCATAAGCAATAGAACTACTGGGAACTGTCCTCAGATACGGTGAACATGAATATTTCACACTTGGACCTAGTGTGATATGTAACTTATGCTGACTTTGGATGATGATACAAAGGCTTGGAAGTTACATTAGCTTTTCCAAAGTTGCATTATTGACTAATAACATAAACTGTTCTAGAATCAAGACATCTAGGTGTGCAGTGTCTAGTGGAGACTGTGGATTTCATACAACCCTTGGTTCTGGTCATGAACTCATTCTACAAGATCACATACTCACAATCTGTAGTGTAAATGTCAGTTTCAATTTCTGTTCCCATGACTGCTTGTGTGGGCACATTCCACTCAGTGTTAAAAACAGTGTCCTCATTGTTCATCTACCCTTCCAGGCAGGGCTATTTGTCTTGAGGAACTTAAACAGTTACAATGCATTGGAGGGATTAAAAATCATGGATGATTTTACCCTTATATTCATTTTATATCTCCATTCGTGATTTTACTGGAGGATTGCTCAAACTTGGCAAGTGCTCCTGGTGAGGTTACTTTCTTCCTTGTTGTGGGGCCCATGTCTCTATGCCCTCTAGTGGCCAGACTTTAACACTTTTAACCCTTTCCTGTAGCCCCTGTATGCTCCTATCTCTTGCCCCAGTTCTGACAGTTGGAACATCTGAAGAGCTCTCCAATTTCCCTGAAATGACTCTTACCACATTAAATTCTGAGAACTGATGACTGCATAACATATGTCATTCTGATCCTATCCCTCCATCCACACCGATTTCTTACTAGAAAACCATAAAATTAAAGCTGTGTATACAAAATCCTCCGACACCACATCCCGGGCTTGTTTTTTTCCATTGCACTTGTGCTAACCATTTTCACAGACACTGAACGTGACCTCACTGAAAAGCCAACACTTGCTGAACTCTAAATGCTTTTTAATATACCTCAGTCTTGCCACACTCTGTTGTACCTTTTCTGGATTTATGGTTCTAAAATGTTATACATCTTTTTTTTTTTTTTAACAATATATGTGTCATGGTTTTTGTGTGAATCACTTATCATTCCCGTGACTGACCTAGTTGCTCAGTGTTTCATGGCTCAATGGGGTCCGGATCACTCAGTACATCTGTGGGACTCTACATCCCTGTCTCTTTCATGCAATGTCAACTTGTCAGCAAAAATCACCTGTATCCTCTAGAACAATGGCTCCAATGCCCTAAGCGTTCCACAGATACAGTCTTGGCATAAATGTATTCATTCATCTATCATTATGATTTAGATATGGAATGTCTCCTAAAATGTAATGTTTTCAGAGGTAGAGTTTCTTGAAGGTGATTGGATCATGGGTAGATCTATGTTTCACTGAATTCTGGCATTGAAGGGTTCAGTAGCTGAATGTATTTCTAGGTTGTGAGGCCTATTCAGAGCCAGGTCACTGGCGTATGGCTGGAAGGATGTATCTCCTTCCCCAGCTTTTCCCTTGACTCTTTCCCTTCTTTCTGGCTGCCTTGAGGTGAGCATCTTCACTCTTCATCAGACCATTCAACCATAGCGTGTTTTATCAGTCCATTTTGCAACACATAATGTTGGCATTCGTTGTGTCTAGGCGGTACCCGTACACAACACATCTTATT
Source organism: Heterocephalus glaber (assembly GCF_053883595.1). Taxonomy (NCBI): domain Eukaryota; kingdom Metazoa; phylum Chordata; class Mammalia; order Rodentia; family Bathyergidae; genus Heterocephalus; species Heterocephalus glaber. Next base: position 4,440,301 of record NW_028258189.1, read on the forward strand.
TTTTTTTATCCACTTCCCCTCCTCTCCTTCCAACCTCCCTCTATTTCTTGATCCCTTTCCTTTTTGAGAATGATCTATCTTTCAGTTCATATTATGTTCCATTTTGGCTATGTGACACACACTTTATTCAATATTGGGAGATAACTAGACATTCTATCCATAGAAAATCGTACTTCTCCAGGTCTTCCTCACTCATGCTGTCTCCTTTCCCTGCATTTCATGAAAGACAGGGCAGAGATGACTTTCAGATGCTGCTGATTCCCAAGGTGTCCCCTGGTCACCCTGTGCTGTCACCTGGTGCATCCCAGCCTCTCCAGCCTCCCTCTTCTCCAGCCAGCGATGTGGTTCCACTTCTCTGTGGTCCACTGGAAATATTTCAAGATCTTAATTTCAATCAAGGTGATGATTGCAATCTTATGTGCAATAAACACCAAATAATCCTTGCATTTACTTTTTCCCAAATTAAAATATAGATTATGGTGAAAGTAATTTGCAATGCATAGAATCCAGTGCAATATTCACCAAGGGCAAAAGTCAGTTGCATTTTCTGTCCCACCATGCCCTACCCGTAGTGACATCATAAGCAAATAGGAGTTTGCCTGACACCATATAAGATTGAAAAGCATTCATAACTCCAGCCATGATAGCAAAAAATATGTGGAAATATCTGTAATTAATGTTTTGCCATTTTAACATTCAGTGTACCTGATTTGCAATACACTGCTCACCCTTCCTATTATCATAGGAGTTTCACTAAGTTTCCTGCAAACATGTTTCAATCCCTTGCAAGACTTGCTTAGGTGGGGAAGGATTTTCACATTCCCACCAAGAGGCAGAAAGATGCCAGACTCCAAAATTATTTAAACATTAACAGAACAAAAGTTGTATCGTGATCACAAAATAATTGTGGAAATATCCTGTAAATGATTGTTCACAAAATAGCAGGCCTGCAGACTTCTCAAAACAGCTCACAAGAGCTTAGTATTACATTCTCAGGAATCTTTTGAAGTAAGTGTCATAAATAGCTGATATTAATAGATAATATTTAACATGCACATTGTGTGCAAAGAGGGATATAGTTCACTGACAAAGACCATAGTTGGCATGCATGAGGTAATATGTTCAATCCCTGGTTTCTCAAAGTTACATTTTCATAAAGATAACGTATCTAACTTTTAAATGTTCTTTTTTTTTTTTTTTTTGGCACTGGGGATCGAACTCGAGACCTTGCACTTGCGAGGCAGGCAGTGGAACCACTGAGCTAAATCCCTAGCCCTTTTAACTTTTAAATGAAGTACTACTCTACCATAAACAATGAAAAGCTTGAGTCATTGGCACCTCAGTGGATGCCCTCGAAACACAAAATATAAATAAAGAGCAAAATAAAAGATAGACAATAGGAAAAAGGGAGAAGATGCTTTGGAAATGGGAAATGACAGAGAGATGGAAGTAGAGGGGAGAAAGTGGGGAAAGGGGAATTGAATAACACAAAAAATAAAGATATAGGGCTGGGGATTTAGCGCAGTGGTTCCTGTGCCTGCCTCACAAGCGTAAGGTCCCAACTTCAATCCCCGGTACAAAAAAAAAAAAAAAAGTAAATACATACATAAATAAATAAAAAATAAAGATATGATTTGTCTCAGCACCAACTCCCTATGATGAAGGTAATCATTATTTACTACGAAAAAATACACTAATAGAAATTTTAAAAATCATAAATAAATCATACTGAACTTAAATTTCCAGTGTAGTCCAATTTACCATTTCTGACTGCAATAGATAATAGGAGAAATAAGGCATGATGCCAATACTAGGAAAAGCTGGACATACACGTCGTTTTCTTGCCAATCAGATGGTATTCCTGTGTACTCCCATCTAAACTGTTCAAAATCTAGTCAGACTCGGAAAGAATGTGAGTCTATATTTTTTACATAAAATATTATATTTAGGGATTTTATCATGAACTATTGCAAGGTTAGGGCACGAGCATTATGACCACATTATAAATTATTCTCACAGGATAGTATCAGCCTGTTTGATTGTCACTATTGTGCCCGAAACGTGTCCAGCTGGGTATGGAAATGTTTGTTACTATCATTGATTCCTCCTCTGTTCTTTGAGATTTGATTAATCAGACCATATTTCTTCCATCATTTCTGATAAACACCTCTTAACTTGTAATGATTTACTCAATGAAAGACAAATTTGCTCACATTAAAAATAAATAAGTGTTTCCCAAATGTGGATAGACGGACTCTGAGTAGATTTAACCACTTTCCCACATCTGAGGGCCATAGCAGATGATGAGTTTTCAGACCTGCCTCCGGTTTCATTCATGGTAGCAGGGTGAACTTTGACCTCAGACAACAGCTACAAAACATGTCTGCAGTGTAACCCAAAGAAAACGCTTCAAAACTGCAAGTACTCTCTTAGGGTTGAACTTGCAATTTGTTCCAAAAGTGATCTGGAATCTTGGATACCCAGATATGCAAGATAAACCAAGACCATTAATTTGAGCAACTGTGATGGTTGGATCATGCAGCTGTCTTTACACATCATGCAGTCATTGTGTGTCTTGTAAACACTGTCTCGTTTTTTTCTTTTCCCGCTTCTAAGTCCATGGAGCACATCCCATTCAGCCTTTAAAAAAAAAGAAAAACAGAGCAATATTGATTTCTCATTCATCATTCCAAGTGCCTGTCTTTGCCTTTAGATGCTAAAAGAGATCAAAAGCATTCCAAAGAGCTCAAGATCGAAGAGGTTTTCACCCCGATGGTCACTGTTTCCTCCGTGTGATTTGGTGCTTTTTTTTCATTTTTCCCTTATAGGTTTTGTCAACCTCAGCAAATACTGACTTTGGACTGGATGATCCAGTGTTGGACAAGGGCAGCTGTCTTGACCACTGGATGACATCGGCCACCACCCATGACTCTTGGCTCCCAGTAGGTTGTAGTATTCACCCTCAAGCAGAGCAAACCCAGAATGTCTACAGCTTCACCACCTGGCCACAAATGGTTCTGGAAAGTGGCGATTCCTCCTGGCGGTGAGGATGGACATGCTATTGCTTCCATACGAACATTCCCACTCTGACTGTTCTCCTAATGCCACAAATCGCTTTTCTCCTCTTTTCCTGTAAAGGCTGCTGCTATTTACCTGAAGTTCTCACTACCTGAACAACTCTCCAACTTCTGCTAATTTGAGTTATGGTTATTTGACAAGAAGATTATAACAGATATAGGCAATAATGTATAGAGATGTAGATATGAGGTAAACCTGCATACAGACATGAGCGTAGACATGTTTGTATTTGTACCTTCTATACGGATTTCAGCATTACTGATATCTGAAACTCACAGCTTGTATTCACATTCCTTATTATTTAACACTATTCAGTTCTCCACATGATAGGCCATTTTCTTCACTGTTTTACTGCATTAACTTTACAAATGAACACATGAAAGTTTCAGATAGTAACTGAGAAACAAGTTTTGATCTTTCATTATGATTTAAATATGAATTCCTCAGGCCGGGGATTTAGCTCAGTGGTTTCGCCGCCTGCTGCGCAAGCTCAAGGACCCGAGTTCCATCTCCGGTACCAAAACAAATAAATAAACAAATAAAAATAAAAATTAATTCCTCTCAGCTTCATATCTACTTAAAATATTGCTAATATTCTCTTAAATAATTTACTGAATGCATGCTCTACCATAAAATGTTGGAGGATAGAGTCTAAGACAGAAAAGAATAGATATCATTCATCTTTTGAATACATAATATACAAGCAGACATCATACACAATATAATGTTAATGTTTTGCCCACATACAATTCTGCAGTAAAATGTCATTTTTTTCCAATTCTACATGACGCAAACTTCTACACGGTGGACATCACACACAGGAAAATCCAACATTCTTTGAAATCACAATAATTTTCTAGGTTGTGTGTAAACACATGTACATAAATATACACAATTAATTGTTTATATGTATAAACACACATATATATGGGGGATGTGTTTATACTTATCAATTGACTCTTTTTTTTAAAATTTGTTTTGTTTTGTTTTTTAAATTGACTCATTCTTATTAATCGTTTTATTGTTTTCAAATTCTTGTTTAGTAATGTTTATTTTTAAAAATTTTAAATATTTATTCATTTTTAGATTTCCTATTAGTACAGGTGTACAGAAAATGCACTTTGCAATTGTCTTGGGGGATTGGGTACTTGTACATAATACCACTTGTTTTGTTTTTTAAATATCCTTCCCTCACCTCATTTAATTCCTCTTTCCTCATTTTCATTCTTAGTGATGTTATTACTCTTATTATTAACCTCATATTTTTGGCATATAATGCTTACAAACACTGAGGTTATTAGGTACCTGTAGTCATGGTATTCTGATTCTTCAAAATGTCATTCATTTTCTATTGACATAAAATTTTTTTATGTCTGCAATATTTCTTCCGACAACTCATACACTTGCCTATTTGTCCATGCTTCACATAGCATTTATCATTCAATTTTTATTTTACATACATGTGTGTTCCCCATCAATAAATTTGCCACTTCAGGGTCCGATGTGCATATTATTCTATTTATCACATTCCTTGCAATGGACTAAGCAATCTACAATGTGTTCCTCATTTTCAGGAAGAATTGATTGAATCTCTGTAATTTGTCTTCCAATTGTTTCCAAGAGTATCTATTGGATATCGTGCTTCATAACTAAGTGGACTTTCAAAGAAACTTCATGCATCCCTTTCCTGTAGATTTAAAACTGGAACATAGCAAACACAGCTCCTAGGGTTAGGACTCCATTTGGCAGAAATTTCTGGATTCCCAAATGAGATTATTTCCCTTAATGCATTCAACTGTCTGTATTTTATCCTATGAGTCTACCATTCCTCTTCAACCACTTGGTGGAGCTAAAGGAACCTGTCTTATCATTGGTGAGAAGAGAAACTGGTACAAATATTAGTTGGAAATGAGAATGGAAATTCATCAAAGAACTGAAAACAAAAATTCCATTGGATCTAGCTCTGTCCTTTCTAGGTATCTACTCCAGAGATTTAAAAACACTATTATAGTAAACCATACATACCCAGTGCACTAAATTCCCAATAGCTCAATGTTGGAAGTAACTTTATCTATCTATCTATCTATCTATCTATCTATCTATCTATCTATATGGATAAAGACAATCTGGCATTTATCCATAATTGTGTTCTAATCTGTTGTAAAGGAGGATAAACTTAAAAAAAAAACAGAAGAATAAACTTGAATCATTTGTTAGAAATGAGTACATATTGGAAATCATAAAGAAAAGTGAAATAAATCAGAGACAGAAGGTTAAATATATTGTGGTTTATCTTTGTGAGATCCCAAAGCATAAGCAAAGAGCAAAATAAAAATGAACATTAGTAAACAAGGAAATTGCCATTTTGCACATTGGAAGGGGATCTATGTTAGAAATGAAAGGGAAGGAAAAGGAGGGGAATGAGAATTAGGAATCAGGATGTCTTACATGCATGTACCTGTTCCTGAGGATAAATGTACTTATTTTTGGTTGCACACATATTCTACGAAGAAAAAGAGAAAAACCCCAAAAGTTCCCCTAAGTGCTCATGCTGATTTAAAACCCCAACACAGCTAAGGACACCATTTCAGGAATGAGTATCAGAGCTTCAATTTTCTATAAATTTAGACCTGACCTCATGTCACAAAAAGCAACACCGTTGTTGTTTCGGATGAAATAAAATTTGCTTACATGGTCTAAAAAACAATGCAGATCTTTCACATCCACCTTGACAGAAAATATGATGGAATAAATATCTTTTTTATCAATTATATTGGTACACTTAAGGTATACAATATAATGACATTCGTCATTGGGAATTTGTACCTGTACATGATGTATCTTGGTTCTTATTTTCCCCTTCCCCTGCCCTCCCTTCACCCCCTCCACCCTTCCCTATTTACAAAGACTTTGTTTCTGTTTTTTCCTTTTTCTCATATTAATTCCACTCCCCTCTTTCTCTTCCCCTACCCCTCCCACTTCCCCTTCCCCTTTGCCCCTTTTCTTCCTATTTCACATTATCTATTATGCATTTTAGTCCTTATTTACCCTTTCAGTTTCTCACACTAGAGAAACTATTCAGTATTTACACATGTGTGTCCTATTTATTTCACTTAAGAGTATCACCTCAATGTGCATCCATTTAGTTATAAATGCCTCTAGTTTCTCATTCTTTATAGCTGAGTAATACTGCATTTTAATAAAAAAAAAAAACGTATTTTCTTTATCCAGTCTCCAGTTGATGGGCAATTGGGCTGTTTCCAAGTTTTAGATATCACAAATTGTGCAGCTATGAACACGGGTGCACATCCAAAAATGTGCATCTGAAATGAACAGACATTTCTCAGACAAAGAAGTAGAAATGACACATAAACATATGAAAAGATGTTCAACATCACTGGTCCTTCGAGAGATGCAGATGAAAACAACGCTGAGATTCCACCTCAATCCAGAAAGGATGGCTGCTGTCAAGAAATCGACCAATAACAAATGCTGGCTTGGCTGTGGGGAAAGAGGAACCCTGCTTCACTGCTGGTGGGAGTGCAGACTGGTGCAACCATTATGGAAATCAGTATGGAGATACCTCAAAGAACTAGGAGTGGAAGTCCCATTAGCTGGTAGTCCCAGCTATTTCTTTGGAATAAATATCTTAATTCCCCATTTTCACTGGTCTTCTCTACATTGTCCACCTCCATATAAATGGCATGCCACATCTCTCTGATCTAGAAAGGAAAATTCTCATCAGGGTGCATCTTTTCTCTTCAGGACCAGTGCAATTAAAATAATTGCACCTATTTACCCAAGAACAAGTAATAAATCTCATCTTTGTGAAGACAGGAGGTTTCCATTCCTTTCAGGGTACAATAATACATGATATTCATAAAACATGGGACTTGGAGCTTTTTTGAAACAGCTAGGTCCATGTCACGAAATTCTGTGGAAATTCCAAATTATTTTGGTGCATATGGTCTTTATACCTAGAGACAAATCTGATAGACAACATAAGTATTTGCAAGGTAGAAGTATTATTTCATAAATATGGAGATACACTGGCTCAGCTACTCATACAACTGGATAGACCCATACAAAAGAGGGGGAGAGCCACAAACATAAACACACACACACACACACACACACACACACACACACACACACGCACGTAGATCTTCCCGCTGATCGTTAAATTCTTAGTACCCTTGAGTGTGTGAGCTCAGATGGAGAGTCCCAGTTAGCACAAAACCACAGTGAATCCCACAGCCATTGTCTCCTTTCTTCTGCAGCAGCTCAGTGTACGTGTATTGAGAAGAATCTGAACTGATGGCAGTTTTTATACCGTTTGTCTGGCGATGAGATGCAATAAACCCATGCCTGTTCATTTTAAGACTGTGCTTACCTATTCTACAAATATCCTTGATGGCAGAGAGGGTCAACTTTTAACATTGTGTTAATTAATAAGAGTAGAGCTAAGCGTGACTTAAGTTGGGCTGCATCAGTGACCTTCCCGTACTACGAGAAAGGAAAAATCCACATACAGTATTTCAAGGGCATATGCTGGCTAAGCTGTATCATCAATTTATTTTTCTTGGGGACTGCCTAGGGAACCAGTAAAGCAATCTTCTTAATGTGCATGTGGTTCTGGCAACACGACTCTGGGGACCGACACATAAGATCCTCCTCCTCTCGGGCTCTGTTCCCCTGCTTGCTTACTGACACCATGAAGTGAGCAACGTTGCTCCTCCATGCATTTCCACCATGATGTTCCAGCCTCGAAGCCAGCAGACTAGGGACTGAATTGCTCAAAGCCGTGAGCCCAGTTAAGTGTGTTCTTCATCCAGCTACAGTGACACTTTAGCTGACTAATATCAGAAGAAATATTGATTTTTTCCCTCTGTCTTGCTTTCATCTATCTTCAACTCTTGCATTATTTTATTAACATTAAGGTGATACACATAAATAGACTTCATGAATTATTACAAAGATAAAACCTGATATCTATGCTGTGAATCACTGCTATCAGTATGTGCCTTATTGGTGTCCGTGTTTAAATTTATAACAAAGTTTCTAACAGCATACATTTCTAACTGTCACTCTGTTTAGGTGTCCCTCACAATGTCACCTTTGTAGGTTGATTTGCTCCTACACGCACTATCAGATTGATAATAATTATCTGTAACCTCTACTGAATTTATGAGATTTATTCCTTTTTTTGAGTCCTTGATACTGAGACAGATTTTCTTTGATAACATTGACTCAGACTTTCTGTTTTCAACCTGGATTACAACAGCCATAGACAATTTAACCCTAAATGATATTTAGTCAGAATATCCAGTGTGTAGTCAACCTTAATACGAAAATAATGTTAAGAAAAAGAACTAAAAGAACAAAATAGAGTGAAGGGTAGTTCCTTGGAGTATGAAAATAAAGACAGAATTTGAACTTTTTTCATTCCATTTGATTCTATATCAAGAGTGAATGATGATATTAAAAAAACTTAACAGGAATATAAATGAGACACAATGAGACGTTACTTATGAAACAAGACTTTTGAAATGTTTCCACAGAGATACAGAACTGTGGCCCATTTTCCACATTCACTATCCTACGTGTTTCCACCCCCTTCCAAAATATCCCTTTTTCCAGATAACTCATTTTTTTTTGCATACTTCACAAAACCTGTCTTCAATTTTTGGACACAACTGAAATATTTGAATTCTCTACAGTTACATTAGACTTCAGTTTTGGTACATAAGGGCTCATATTCCCCTGGATTCATTCAATGATCTTAAACCACTTTTTATGTATCTACTTGTGGATTGTATAGATCATCCCAATATATATCTGAAATGCTTACTAGGGACAGACTATAATTTTTATATAGTTAAGCATTGATGTGTAATTTATTCTATGTCTTATTATAAGCAAAATTGAGTATGCACATATAAGTCTGCACAAAGGACAGAGCTGTTATGTTTTTAGTGGACGCTCATGGGTGCATTTTATGAATCCAGGCACCTGTACAATACTCCGTTTCCATCATCTGCAGGTGAGAATTTCAGTTGCTTCAAATTTGATCAATTTTCAGTACAGACAGGCGACATCACTGCAGACATTACGAGAAGCACACAGTCATCAATTATTCCTGTTGTATTTTAAATGTACTGAATCAATGAAGATGTAGAACATCTTTTTACACCTTTCATTACTCTTATGTTTCCTTTTCCTGGGAAGTTTTGCTCTAAATCATTTGTCCTAACCGAATTGGTTTGTGTTCCTTCTCATCACAAAGATTCCAAATTCTAATCCTCATCTGGATAGGACAGGTGCTATGGATAGATATTCGCTTGTTGGAAAAGTTGTATTCAAGTTCCACATTCATGGTAGCCATAAAGAAAATTCATCTTTGCTGTATGGGGAGGCTGACAATCAGATTCCAGTGTGGGCAGGGCTGGTACTTTCTGATCCTTTTCTCCTTATCTTTAAGACACATATATCACCTTTGTCATGTATCACATTGTGCCTTCACCTGATTTTCTGTGAGTTTACCTGAATTTCTGATATCTCTTAATATGACTGCTTAATTTCATTTTAAAGGACATTTTCATTTTTAATTAAGACTTTCTTTAACCACCTCAGTGTTAGAAAATGAGCTTTAAAATCCCTAACACACGTGTGCAAAACAGTTTCTCTGGTGTGAGAAACTGAAAGTGTAAATAAGAATCAAAATGTATAATAGTTAATGTGAAACAGGAAGAAAAGGTCCAAAGGGGAAGAGGACGTGGGAGGAGTAGGGGAAAGGAAAGAAGGGAAGGGAAAAAATGTGAGAAAAGGAAAAAATGGAAACAAAGTCTTTGCAAATGGTGAGGGATGGAGGTGTTGAAGGGAGGGCACGGGAATGGGGGAAAAATAAAAACCAACATATACCATGTAAATGTATAAATTTCCAATGGTGAATGTCAGCATACTGTATACCTAAAATGTACAAAAAAAACTTACTGAAAAAACCCCTAACTATAAATCATAAAATATATGGGAAAGTTTGAATTTTTTAAAAACATGTATTATAGTGAAAGACACATTGACACTAATCCACCTCAAAATCCTCCCCTTCTTTTCAAACCTACTTATCCCATTACTGTTGCCACTTTCTGCAGCAGCTCTGGAGTCCTCTTTCCTGAGGGTCTTTAGTTGCACCTTCCTGGCTGCCACCATGTCCTGAGTGGACTCAAAACTTTGACCTCTACACTCAAAAAACAATAGCCTTCTTATACACAAATAACAGATTCACTGGGAGAGAAATTAGGAAAACAATTCCTTTCACAATAGCATCCAATAAAATGAAATATCTAGGAATCAGTCTAACAAAGGAAGCAAAAACTACACTGAAAACTACAGCACTCTAAAAAAGAGAACGAAGAACATATAAGAAAATGGAAAGATATCCCTTGCTCCTGGCTAGGAAGAACCAATATAGTGAAAATTGCCATACTTCCAAAACTACTATATAGATTTAATGCAATGCTGATTGAAATTTCAACAATATACTTCACAGAACTAGAGAAAACAATCCAAAAATTCACTTAGAACCAGAAGAGACCTAGAATAGCAAAAGCAATTCTAGGCAACAGAGACAGGGCAGGGAGTATCAAAATCCCCAGCTTGAAACTATACTACAAAGCTACTGTGATAAAAACAGCATGGTACTGGCAAAGAAACAGACCTGAGGATCAGTGGAATAGATTAGAAGACGAAGAAACAACTCCAGACATACTCAGCCACCTCATCTTTGACAGAGTAGCCAACCACCCTCATTGGAGAAAAGACAGCCTACTTGATAAATGGTGCTGGAAAAACTGGATTTCAACCTGCCAAAGATTAAAACTAGACCCATACATATCACCATGCACTGAACTAAGATCAAAATGGATCAAAGATCTAAATATTAAAACAGAAACAGTAAACTTGCTGGAAGATAAGTTAGACATTGGCATAAGAAAAGATTTTGTGAACAAAACCTCAGTAGCATGGGAACTAGCACAAAGAATCAAAAACTGGGATCTTATCTTATTAAAAAGCTTCTGCATTGCTAAAGAAATGACCAACAGAGCTAACAGACAACCTACAGTGTGGGAAAAATTTTTAGCAGCTGTTCCTCAGACAATGGACTACTATCTAGAATCTATAAAGAACTGAAAAATATCAGACCCCCCCCAAATTCAAAGACCCAACATTAAAAATGAGCATGTGAAATGAACAGACATTTCTCAGACAAAGAAGTAAAAGCAGCACAAAATATATGAAAAAATGTTCAACATCACTGATCATTTGAGAGATGCAAATGAAAACAATGTTGAGATTCTACCTCACCCCAGAAAGAATAGCTGCTATCAAGAAATCAACCAATAACAAATGCTGGTGGGGTTGTGGAGAGAAAGGAACTATTCTCCATTGTTGGTGGGAGTGCAGACTGGTGCAACCACTGTGGAAATCAGTATGGAGATACCTCAAAGAATTAGGGCTAGAGGCCCCACTTGACCAAGCTATTCCCCTGCTGGGTATCTTCCCCAAAGAATTAAAAAGAATCATACCACAGCAATATATGTGCACCCATGTTTATAGTAGCACATTTTGTAATAGTAAAAGCTTGGAAACAGCCCAAATGCCCATCAACTGGAAACTGGATAAAGAAGATGTGGTTTTTCTATAAGATGGAGTACTACTCAGCCATAAAGAAAGAGAAACTAGAGACATTTATAGCTAAATGGACGCATATTGAGGCCATACTCTTAAGTGAAATAAATAGGACACACATGTGTAAATACCGAACAGTTTCTCTAGTATGAGAAACTGAGAGTGTAAATAAGGAATAAAAGGATTAATAACTAATAAATGATACTTTGAAATTGTATTTATGTTTTGAAAATGGTATTTATTTTTTCTTGATATGTGTGTGTAAAACCTTTCTCACTCCCATGACTGGCATAGTTGTTCAGTTATGCATGGCTCCCTTAGTAAATTTTTGCAGCTACACACACTTGTCCTTTTCATGTAAAGACAAAATATCAGTATAAGACATCTGCATCCTCTAGGACAATACCTCCACTCCTCTAAGCCTCCCACATGTATATTCTCTTTGCATGAATATTCACTTATGCATTGCGACCTGTTATGGTTTAGATCTAGAAGGTCCTCAAAAGGCTCAAGTGTTCAGAGGTGGGGTTTTTGAAAGATGGTTGGGTCACTATACTTGCAATGGATTGCAATGGATTCATCCACAGAGGAATTCAGAGCTAACTGTGTTTTGGGGAAGTGGAACCTAAGTGGAGGCAGGACACTGACTTTAACTGGAAGGATCTATCTCCTCACTATTCTTTCAAACTTATGTTGTCAAGGTGCATCCATTTTCCTGCACATGACCCTAAGCTTATCCTTCTTTATGGCAGAGTAGTATTCCATTGTGTATACATGCCACGTTTTCTTTATTCATTCAGTTTTCACAGGGTAAGATGCTGACATTAAATTTTAAAAAGTAGAAAACAGCATATCATGCTGAAAATATACTGTTAAAGTGAACCATAAGAAAGTTGACTGTAAACTACATTGAGAGGGAGAAGTTAGTTATGTATTTGCAATCTTTAGGTTTTAATATCCATTCTTTTCATTCAATCACCCAGGCAGCTTCCAGATTTAGTTCTTGGGAGTTGTGCAGCTGTCAGAGTTCATTGCATAAAATGATGACCTCAAAGGAAAAGAGCTGGGTCAGATGGAATTTCTAGTGTCAGATTTTTGAGAAATCTCCACATCGATATCCACAGTTATTACTGCCTCGGAACTAGCCAACCAAGTACTGAAATCATGAGCTAAAATAAACCTTCCCCTCTTTAAGTTGTGACTATTGGCTATTTTGTCCTAAAAAATGAAAAAGCGATGAAAACATCACTGGTCATCCAAGTGACCAGCAGAGAATAGGTCCTTGTGTAAGTCTGGTCATAGAAATGAACCTTCAATGCAAAAATATAATTTATTTTTGGTACGTATAAAATATGGGGAAACTCAGATCCTTCAGATGTGACAGTCATGGGTACAAATTTCGAGCTTCCAAGACAAGATTCTTTCCATACCGCTTCATTGTGCCTACAACTAATGATATAATTAAACCAGAATAGCTCAACCAGCAGCCCTCTGAGAAAACACTTCAGTGGATTCCACTGTGTGGTCCCAATGATGATGATTCCCCCAAGAACATGAGTCCATAGGTGAGCATCAAAGACTCCATTCTCACACCAAGCCAGTATCTTCTAATCCGTATTTTAGAATGGGACACCCGTCTGAAGAAAACACGTGTGTTGTTTTATGTGAGGCGCATTGTATTGACCTGGTAAAAGAGGTAAAATGGTCTTGCCCCACCTTTTCCAAATCCTTAAACAGGGAAGACAGCTTGGAGTACTCCATCACCATTATACTGTCTTCGTTGTCACCTGCTAAGGCAATGGTGTGACCAGCTCCAGGCATCTACAAGAAACCCTTTGCATGAAAAAAGAAAGTGGGTGTTTTTTTCTATATTCCACAAGCTAACATGTTACAATCATTGCTTCTCTGTTTTCACAGAATGAAAAAGAAAAGAATTCAGACCTTGGACAAAACAGGGTTATGTTCCCTGTAGCAGAGAACTCTAAAAAGTTCTATAATGACCCAGATTCACATATTAAATGTGAAAGCGAGAGTTGACTTTAAATATCAGCAAGTACAATAGAAATTCTATGCTAAAATTTTTTCCTATCGGGCATTTACATTTTGAGATAAATAATGTTACAAATATGAAGTCTTGAAAGATAGAAGTATAGTTTAATGGACATAGCTCTATATGGAGTTGAGTTTTCATTAAATCTAATGCATTCAGATAGCTAAAAGTCCTGGGCATGTACACACACACAAACACACACACACACACACAAACACACACTACCACATGTCCCCTCATGTCACCTTTCCCTGTTACCTCTGAGGGTTCGATCTCAGATGTCGATTTCTGGTCAGCACCAACCATGCTGAACACAACAGCGAGCAGCAGAACCTGCATCTGGGTGGACTCATTCTCCCTCTTCTGCAGGAGCTTGAGGTTCCTGAGTGGCCAGAGAGAATTTGAGCTGATGACACCTCTGTATAATTTTCAGTTTGCCAGCACATTTAATGAACCAATTATGTACTTACTTTTTCACGTGAAGATCTGGACTCAACATTCTTGATACATCCTGCTTGGCAGAGATGGGCTGTATGTGACAGTGTTTTATTTTCCTAGTGAGATTGGTAACAGGTGAAGCTTAAGGTGAGCCGGATAATTGATTTGACACTGTGAGAGTGAACAATCCACATTCCATGCCGGAAAGGCACCAATGTTTATTTCCTCTCACCTCCTGACTCCTGGAGTGAATTTGAAGTACAAGGTGTGCATCCACAACTTTTATATTATTTCGTTAACAGCAAAAGGTAACTTTAAAATTGCCTTCTGTTGTAGTGGAGGTTTTGGCAAGAGAATACATTTATCACAGGACACATAGTACCTAGGATTATTTTATGGTAATTACCCAAAAAGTCAAATACAAAGGAGTACAACAGATTAACCGTACAGTAGAGGCCCAAAGAATCCAGCTGAGGGCCTGGATCCCAGCAGGGTCCCACACGAGTCCAGCTGAAGGCTTAAAGTCCAAGGCAGTGACCTCCAGGAGTCCAGCCAGAGGCCTAGAGCCCAGAGCGATGTCGCATGCTTGTCCGTATCGAGGATCTGCACGTGGAAGGCCCAAAGGCCAGTGGTGGAAGCCAGAAAACCTACGTCAGTGAGATGAAGGGTTTGTGCCACCAGGCTGAGGGATCTACATTGGAACCAGGAAGTGATGCTCACGGTGAAGATCAGGGATCCCTGATGAGAACACCCACCATTCACACTGACAACGAGGGCCCTGAGCTCCTCCAACATGAGGACAGCCAAGTTTGCATCAGGAAAACCATCCACAGCAAGCTTCTCCTAGAAAATCAACAGGCCACTAGCTTCCCCTTCAGTTCTCTTTTTATGGCTATTGACAACAATCCTCAGGTGGATCCTTCACGCCCAACCATGCTGATTCAATTCAGCTGGGTGTTCCAAGTTGCTCATTTGTTAATCCACTACACCTTCTAAATGTAAAAATGCTACCCTCCAATTTTACAGTATTTGACTTGCAGTATCAATGTGGTAAATCTTTGTTGTCAGTCACCCTCAGAGTAGCCTGACAACTATTTAAACAACACATTTACACAAAAAGATATTCTTACTTTCTAATCTGATTAGAAATCTTTCACCCTTTCACCAATAACACTTCTCTCTGTTAAATATATACCAGTTAACACTGGCAGAATCAAGATGTCATCACAGGAGGATTTGGATTTCTTCCTGCTTTTAGTTGCTGATACTTATGTTTGCATTGTTTAAAACCATCCCCATGAGCTCCCCATTTGTGACCAACTCAAATTATGGTAACAGAATACAAAAACTGTCACCAACAATCACAACATATGCTGTAATACACACACTAATGTTCTGAACATACTGGTAATAGAAAAAATAAAACATATGTAAGTGTAGTGATGGTTAGGACAAAATGGGAGTGTAAGTTCCAAGGCAAATCATTGAATGATTTGAAATCCACGCTTCAATTCTGCATTGAACAGGAAGATGAGTTTTCAGTATCTCGGGATAGAAATGATATACTACCATAAGACACCAATAGATAATTTTCAGAGATATATCCAAGAATGGAACTTTTCCCCATTTGACATCATGAAAATGCCCATTTATTTCCCAAATATTTTTTGCCTTCTTTCATCCTTCCTTTCTTTCTTAGGAAGAATCTGTTGTTCAGGTTTATGAAACCATTAGAATGTTGTTATTCTTAAAAATTTTACAAAGCTGTAACCATGATGTACATGTAATTTTCTTTCTGGTTTATTCATTTAACTTTTTTTTTGTGATATTCATTTATGGTGCAGTTGGCATAGCTCATTCCCATTTACCACTAAGAAGGTTTGCATGGATATATTATACTTTTAGAAAATTGTATATTCATGGATTGTTTTTCTTCATGTAGGCTATTTTAACTAAGACAACATTCATGTAGACACCTTGTATAGGACTAGAATATCCCATCTCTTGGTTATGTAATGGTGAGTGGAATAGTTGTTTCCAGTTTCCCGAATAATTGTTCATTGCCATCAACAAGGGGGGGAGAACCTCACTTGTTGATAATTCTCATTTTCTAGTAATTTTAATTTCTCAAATTTAATTTTTATTAGTTAATTTTTGTGATATATAATGAGTTGTGCTGCTAGAAACAATGTGTACAGATCACTGTCACGTGGTGCCTTTACCTCTTTCAGGCTGATGCTTACAAGGACAAGAGGTGAGCCGAATGGAAATTTTTTGTTATAGTTTCTTGAGGAATCTGCCAAATGATTTCCACACCCATTTCTGCACAGGAGTTGTGTGACTTTGGACTGAAAACATTACTGTAATAAACACAGCCAGCACTGTTTATCCGTGTTTTAGGTGAATAATCACGCCTTGCAAAACTTCTCATGGACGCGAACCTTCACTGTAACGACATCATTTACATCCAGTACATAACAAACGTGAGAACTTGGATTCTTTAAGCTAAGATTAGTCAAGGACACACATTTCAGGATGCAAGATCTTTCCTTGCTGCCTTAGTGTATCTCCAGTGAATGACACGTCTCAACTAACACAGGCCAACTACCAGCTCTCTGAGAAAAACACCTCAGGGCTTCCACAGGGGGTCCTGATGATGTTCAGGCCCCACTCCGCCTAAGAAAGGGGTTCTTCCTACAAACTCAGTTTCTCCCACAAAACCGATATCTTAACCCACATTTGAGACTGGACCCCGGGTAAGAAGTAAACAGTTCTGTTGCTTTTCATTGAGGTAAATTTCATCTACCTGGCAAAAAAATGTGAAGATTTCCAAACGACTGTAAAGCTGAATGTGACGTTCATAACTCCTGAAGGGCCCCACTCCTTCATCTCCTCTACATTGTCAGCTGCTATGGCAACTGGGCACCAACATTCTGTCACTGACAAAGAAATATTCCTATCAGCGGGACAGTGGACCTTTCCTTTATTTTCCCCAGCTGAAGCTGTTGTCATCATTGTTTCTCATTTGCCATGGAAGGAAAAAGAAAAATGTCTGATTGGGTTGAGGAAAACTCTATTCTTTACCCTACCATGCAGAATCATACAAAATTCAATGGTGACACGAATTTGCAGATAAAATATAAAATTGAGAGTTGCTTGGATTGTCTTCAGGGACAGTAGACATTCCTAGCTACATTTTGTTGCATTAAATTTTACATCTGGAGACAAATAAGGTAGGAAATATGAAGAGTGGAAAGGTAAATGTACAGTCTAACGGAAACAGACACACCAGGACTTAGGTTCTCAGCATTTCAAATCCATCTGGACAACCTAGAGAAAGACACACGTGTAGGCACAAACACACACACACACACACACACACACACACACACAGCTTTAACCTAGATACACTTGGCTGGCTTTAGACACAGGTCTGTGGCTGCCTCAAAGTCCTTTACCCACACAAAACATTGACCTTTCATGGTCATTTTGTCTCTGAGGAAGAGCCAGCCATTATGTGGTGCCAGATCCTGTGATTAAGATGGACAAGGTCACATCTTCATAGTTTTGTGAGCCTGCCTTTCTGTTCAACGGTGCTTGGCAGCAGCACTGGCTGTAGTTTGGATCACATTTCAAAAAGACACTTGGGAAATACATCAGGAAGCAGTTCAGAGAGAGCCACAAACAGTAGCCTAAGTATCCCTGAGGGTGTCAGTGGGGTCTGAAAGGGCATTCACAGATATGTAACTTTTACTGTAATAAAACTTAAACATTCACCACACTGTCTTCTTACCACCTGCATCATGCAGGAATTATCAGTTGTTCACGTTGAATGCATGCAAATTTGTTCTTTGGTATTTATGCCCCAATTGAGATCTCTAAAAGCTCAGCCTCTTTGTCTCTCTAACTGTAATCACTATGCTTCCAACTGTGTGTCATATTTATTATTATTATTATTTTTTTTTTTTTTACAATCGATGCTATCTTCACACTTAGTGTGAAGCAAACTGTGAATTATTTTTAGAATGACTGTCCTTGATTTCTCTAATCCAGTTTGAGTGCTTCTGGATAAATTAAATGAGTAGCTGGAAAAAAAAAATTGTACATTAATACGAAAAAGGAGAGATTCATAATTGATATAAGAAAATAAATGGTAGTTTTAATTTTGTTATTTTCATTTATTATTATTTTCATTTATAGTCCATTTATTTTTGGACACACTGGGATTGGAACTCAGCACTTTATCACTGAGCTATATCCCCAGCACCTTTTATTTTTTAATTTGTGTCTGGGTCTCACTAAGTCAGAAAGTGGCCAATCTGGGCTTGAATCTGTGACCCTCCTGTCTCAGTCTCCCCAAGGAGCTGTGTTTACAGGCCTGAACCATAAAGCCCAGCTTTGCCTCGTTTACTTGAATATAAGCAGACTCCTGAGAGATGTGCAGGCACTGGCATTTCAAGGTATAGATGCTGTGTTCTCCTTTGGCCAAACCAGAGGGTGCCATGTTTATTTTTCAGAAGCTAAAGGGGTAATATAGGAATTGGCATGTCTATTTTGTGACTTACCTTCCATCTAGTAATTGGGATGTAAGAGAAAATGGCACAGATACCCTTGAAATGTTCCCTATGTACTGTGTTCTCTCTCAAGCACTGAAAAGGTCACTTGTACCGGCCAACTTAAACTTCTCCTGAAGCCAATGTCATTAAAATGATCATAGAAAATTACATAAAAGTCCATCGTGTCCAATCAGGAAATGTTAAGACTGATGCTTGTGGGATGAACAACTGGTTCATTATGCCTCATGCCAATGGAGCAGCGCTATAAAACAGACGGCAGCTCCGACTCCCTTCAGCATCTCTCCTCCTCCAATCTTCCGCTGGAGAAGAAACGCCACTCCAACAAGATGAAGATTCTCACGCTCGCTCTGGCAGTCGGTCTGGCTTGTGCCAGTCAACACCTGGACCCTGTCAAGGTAGCCTGGATAACCTGCTCTTGAGTGAGGTTTTTGTGTGTCCGCGTTTCTAAGTATCTGTCATTATTTTCCTTGGTTCATTCAATTTTATAAGCATGTTATGTTCTTCCGTGCATGTCTCTATTCCTGAATCTTTTCCTTTTTGAGATCTCTCCGTTTTCTATCAGAATAGTCTCTAAATGCAAAACCTAAGGTACCTAAATGAACGTTTTCAGTGTCCATAGTATTCAAATACATAGTCTTTGCTATTTCAAAAACTCTAAATGGTTAGCAATCTGTGTGCATCTGAAGCATTCCTATGGCATCTTCTATGATTTTTCTCCTAGGGACCATGACCACGCACTTATCCAATAGGGTCAGATTTATATTTTCCTGTTGCGCTGAAGTATGGCGTGATGTGTCAGTGTTAACATGACCAGAATAAAGACATCGCTAACCTTCCCAGTGTGAACTTTCCTTTGTAGATCAACGGTGACTGGCGCAGCATTTACATAGCGGCTGATAAGGCAGAGAAGATCGAAGAGGGGGGTGAACTGAGAGCCTATTTCCGCCACATAGAATGTCAAGACGAATGCAGAAATCTCTCTATCAGGTTTTTTGTCAAGTAAGTAAAATTTACCCTGATCTAATGGAATGACCCATCCGACCACTGCCATGGGGTCTCATGTCTAATGTGAAAATGAACAATACTATAGTCAAATGTGAGCTACAGTATTGAGATATCAATTTACCACTGTGTTCCCCAGATCTTTAAATAATAATAGCTATAGATCACAATGGTGGTAGAAACATACGGAGATAGGGTGCTGACCAAGGTGTTGGTGGATGGATGGATAGAATATAGGCGTGTACATGTTTCTGCCACCATTACAATGTATATCTATCAGAGTCTTCTTATTGATTAATTGTCACCTGAATTAGGAGAAGTTGAAGAGTATCTTAGAGAGCAAGGACTTCAGCATCATTATCCCCAAGAGCATTTAGAGCAAAGGTGGGGAATCTCTTTTAGAAGAGTGAAGTCAGTTCATGTCAAACACGGCAAAAACCTTTCTTGTGATGTGGGACTGTGTGCCCACTACCATGCAAAAGTTGTAAACATCTCAGGTTGTGGAAGTTGGGGCTGAGAACTCAGGGAATGGAAGGGACACAGGTGCTGGCGGGAATCGTGCCCAGCATAGGAAGGCTGGTGGGACACCATTGAGTCACCCAATCCAACAGCCCATGCTCACCAAGGTTGAGCAAACCTGTGGTCGAATGGTGAAGCACCAATACAATGGGGAGATTACGTGAAGGAAACCCTGACATATCCTATTATTTTCAGCACCTCAAATGTCATAAATGCCACAGTTCCTCAGGAGGGGACAGGATAATGAGGAATAAGCACCATTGTGTTGGTTTGTCTTTCAGGTTGGACAGAGTGTGCCAAGAGTTCACTGTAGTGGGAGTAAAGGATGAAAAAAGTGGTGTTTACATCACCGACTGTGAGTACTTGATGTTGTAGGTTGACTACATGACTCAGATCGTAAGATGTGGGCAAATTCATGGCTGTGTCTCACTCTCACCAATCTGGAAGTTGAAATTCTAGAACAATTTCTGCTACTAATTCCTTAAGCAACCTGGGAAAAGCTAGTGAAACTTCTAAAAATTCAGTGAATTGTACACAGCCAGGATATATTCCATGTCATCTAAATGCATGCATAGAATGTGAGCATAAATGGTAAATGAATAGAATTCCCAGAAAATGTGGGAAGTAGGATGGATACATACTACGTGTTCAATTCTAAAAAGTCCTTTACCTAAACAGATACATTGCTATGAATCTCCCTCAAAATACTGCCCTCTCCTCAAGCACACCCACCACATGGTCCCTGCCAGCAGCCTTCAACAGAGTTTTTTTGTTTGTTTGTTTGTTTGTTTTTGGTACTAGGGATCAAACTCTGGTCCTTGTGCTTGCACAGCAGGTGGTGAAACCACTGAGCTAAATCCCTGGCCCAGCCTTCAATAGAGTTTTGATCACAACTATTCAGGACAGTCAAGAAAGACTGCAGAACTGCTTCAAAAATGGCAAGAATGACGGGATATAAGTGTGTTCAATGCAAGGGGAGGCATTGAGAGGTGGACTTAGGACAATGAATCTTTTACTGAAAAAATTTCTAAAAAACTGGAACATTCATTATAATTTTGATCACCCCCTTGTATTTTATATGGTTTTTAAAGAAAGAGATATAAATAAAACTAATTAAAATGGTGAATCTTCTTTCAAAATTCATCTCTTATCCAATTAGCAAATACATCCATATTTTCCTTTCACTGAATAAATTTATTCAGTGAATTATTGAAGTGTTAAAAGTCATTTCATAGATAATCCAAGTTTGAGGTACAATAAGATTACATTAAATCCCAAAGCTTAAGAGTTAAAGTCACACTGAAAACAGTCAAAATGAGTAGCAAATAATTTGAACTTCAGTTAAAATAGTTAGAGCAATAATATTAACTTCTATGTCTGTGACTGAAAATAATTTTCAAAAACCAATCCTGTATATTAAATAGACAAATACTAAATATTTCATTGCAGGGAAAGAAATATACACAGTGATTTTCCAATTTGGGGCTGAAATCATTTTAATTTATATAAATATGACAATTTAGCAGCAGAATTAAGCTGCAACTGCATAACCTATATGTCTAGCATTTTCCAATAATGTAACCAGCACCTCTTTTTATTACTACTGCAATGGTAAATGATAACTTTCGAGTATATGTTAATATGTTACATTTGAATTTATATTCATGGAATTACAATACAATATTGGCGAGGCTTGAAAATTGAGTGATAAAATTCTTGAAACTTTAATAATTGATTTTGATTCACTTGTTCATAAAAGGCGGTTTCATTCACCTACCATTTGTCTATGGATCTTGCACTAGCAATTTTGACAGCTTAAAACACAGTGTGGTGTGCTAGTACTTATACATTTTGAAAGATGCAAATGTTCACCATGTGATGGTGTCAGTATGTAAAATGTGTCCCTCCCTGAGCGGAACTCACAGCGAGGACTCTAACAAGTTGGAGGGAGGTTTATGTAATAGGTTATTATTGAAGGAGGAATCCACACTAGCATACTACAAATAAATACCGTTTAATCAAGGGAGGTAAATTGTTTTTCTTTTTTTCATTCATTAATTTTATTGTTACATTTTAAGTATACAATATAATGATATTCATCATTGGAAATTTGCACCTTTACATAGTCTGTCTTGGTTCTTATTTTTTTCCCGTTCCCCTGCCCTCCCTTCAACCACTCCACCCCTCCCAGTTCACAAAAACTTTGTTTCCATTTTTTTTCTTTTCTCATATTTATTCCTTTCCCTTCTTTCCTTCCCTCTACCCCTCCCACTTCCCCTTCCCCTTTGGACCTTTGCTTCCTATTTCACGTTATCTATTATACATTTTGATCCTTATTTACACTTTCAGTTTCTCACACTAGAGAAACTATTCGGTATTTACACATCTGTGTCCTATTTATTTCACTTAAGAGTTTGTCCTCAATGTGCATCCACTTAGATACAAATGCCTCTAGTTTCTCAACATCACTGGTCATTCGAGAGATTCAGATGCAAACAACACTGAGATTCCACCTCACCCCAGAAAGAATGGCTGCTACCAAGAAATCCACCAATAACAAATGCTGGCAGGGGTGTGGGGAAAAGGGGGGTAAATTCTAATGATACTGAGTTTTTAATCTCTTTTTTCAATTGTAGATGCTGGTAAAAACTATTTCACAGTTGTTGAAAGCACAGAATATATCACACAATTTAGTGACATGAACGTAGATGAAAAAGGCACAAAAACGAATGCGGTTTTAATTGCTGGTAAGTACTGGAGCAATGTCTCTGTAGTATAGACAACATTTACATGAACTGGACCCATGTTCTCAGTTGCAGACAGAAGTGTGTTCATGTATTATTTACTTATATGCCCCAGTCTAGAAATGTGTTCACACACAGGATTGAATATTTTACCGTGCTGACATCAAGGGTACTGAGAAGTTGTCTATGAAATTAAAGATATCCCTACTCTCTGGGGTCCTAACAAGATGGTTTGCTAAAAATGGAAAAGAACAAAGACTCAAAAAGTACTCCAAGATAGTCTCAGAAAGAAATGCCAACCATAATTGGGCTATGTCACCGAATGAAGTAAAATTTAAAATTTGGATTCCATGCGTTATTTTCCCATAGTCAGGACTGTGTTTTCCCATCCTCACCACTTTGAGACATTTAGCCAGTAACAAAACTCGAACCTGCTGCTCTGTAAAGAAACAGCGTATCAGATTCAGTTCCTCAAGGACAAAGCTCCCAGACGATGAATTTTTCTGACTGCTGATAACTTCACAGGGACAGCACGAGAAACATTTGGCCTGCACTGGAATGAGACACATAGATATTTCAGGAAAACTGGGTGAAACTTAGCTTAAGAAAGATGAAGGAGGTTTATTTTTCATATTTGTTTTTCTGGTCCTCATTGCTTAAATGAGGTGGATTAATGTGCTTGGGAGAAGCTGGGAACATTGTCACTCCTCATTTGACGAAGGGCCCACCAAACCAGGGAATGACTGGAGAACATAGAAAGAGGAAAATGAGAAACTGCAGGGTGCACTTTCTCAGCTCTTAGACACAACTGCCTCCATACCCTGATGTGTTTGCAGATTGCCTACAATTTGGGGGACACTGAGATTCACAGCATGAATGAAGTTTTGTGTCCTCAGTAGTCCTGAGAACTGGTAGTTGATGTGATGTTCAGTGTCTGGACTCCACCCAGGGTCACTTAAGATATCCCTGCTGGAAGGAGTTAGGATGGAGATGGTGGGATTCCCCAGGTCACACCAGCATAGAGTGGCCAGGGGGTTGCTTTAGAAATCAAGTAGCATGCTAAGCACACCTGCCTTGCTTTGTTGTCCATGCAATGCAGCAAAAAGGGACAGCCTGACGGAGGAAGAAAAGCAGAAGTTTGTCCAGTTGGCTGAGGAGAAGGGAATTCCGACTGAAAACATCAGAAATGTCATCGCAACAGGTAGAGTCACCCAACTGCATCCGATGATGTCAAAATTCATTTGGAATGCAAACATAATCAGTACTCTCCTTGGCTGGGAATGACTATTCCAAAAATCATGTTTTAATGAAACTGCTATTGCAAGTGCTTAGATTTCTCGAATAACTGCCTTGTTTGTCTCATCTTTTCCTTCTCAGATACCTGCCCGGAATAGACAGTGCTTGGGTGAGTAGAAAGACAGTACGCATAGCTCCTGATAGTTTAAACTTCTTGGGCTCTTTTCCTTAGGAAATCGGACATGCTTATTAGGCAAATAGCCCCTCTGTCAGTTATGACTTTGGTTACTGCATGTGCATAAACATTGAAAAAGTAATGCAGATCCACCAAAAATAACAGGGCTTTTTTACTGTGGTGACCATACGAACACTCTTTGCTAAACGTGGTATTTCTCCACTCTGAAATACAGTTAGACCTGGTGAATCCCAGGGTGATGAATGAACCTTGTAGTACCAAAATCTTTGTTAACTCTAGATATGACTCTAGAAGGTATTTATGACATAAACATAAGTACACTTGCCAGTGGATTGATATTAATTTATACTTTGGAAACTTTCAAGGTAATCCCTGACCCAGGGTCATGCAAATATTAATGCTCTCCAAAGGAAGTGTTTATGACAGATTCCATGCATGCCTATGTATTCATGGATTCCTATGAAATGATTTTTATACCATTGTTGTATTTATCAGCAATTAAAACCATGCGAGTTTTTAAAAAATGCTACGAAATTCTCCCTTTTTACCAAGAAGTCTGTAAAAACTTGATCCGGGTCTACAGTTTGTTCTTCATTTATAGATTTTTACTTTTTATTTCCACTCTCAGGAAGATGATGCTGCTAATATGATCTCGGCTACACTTCAATAATTTTCTCTTTTCTTTTCTCACAGATGATAACGTGACAGGAGTATTTGCAATCTTCTCAAAGACAACTGAATCATTCATGTGCTGATCCCATTTCCTGAACCTATTTCCTGAACCTATTTCTTGACTTTCCTTCCCATCCCATCTTCTCTTTACTTGATCTCTCTGTCTTGATTGATTAAATAAATTGATATCATATGCTAACATAAACATCTGTGAAGAGAATTTGTTGAATTTGTAACGCACAACTATTTTAAACACTGGGTGTGCAATAGAATAAGAGATGATTCTTTACTTAACATAACTGCAGAGTTGTCGGGCATGGGATGGTTAGAGAGAAAAACATGAGTGACATCATCATGGATTCAGATTTTTACGATTTAGTGCAAATTTTCTACGTTGCAACCCTTGAGAGGTGAGACGGGCTGGTTGAATACTCTGTGAAAATGTCCCAACAGGGATATTTGGGATACAATAAAAATGTTCCATCTGTAAAAAATGATGGGGAGAGACTGGGGTGCTAGAATTATTTAAAAAGTCTTTCTGTATTCCTGACACCAGAAAACATTGAAATAATTGTGATCCCTCACCTGCAAACTTCCATATAAATCAGGAAAATAATCATGAAATAGAAACTCTCTAGGAGGATCAGTGTCCAGATATGTTAAACTATAAACATTAAAATATCAATTTCATCTACAATAATAAGGTATTGGTGAATATTAGAAGTATAAAAAATACAAGAAATCAAATGTAAAACTAAATCAATGAAAGAAGATTATGAGAAGGCTTAAAGGAAAGGAGCTACATTAAACTAGAAAACAGAGTATACATTGGCAAAAGAAAAAATTTCCTCCTCAGTAATTGCTATGAAAGTAACTGTTAAACTCTTCTATTACTATACCAAGACTGAAAGAGTAAATAAAAAACCCAATTATAACTTCCTTAAAAGAAACTCACTTGACCTCTAAAGACCCACATAGACTGAATGTGAAGGGATTGAAAAAGAAATTCCACGCAAAGGGAACACAAAAAGGAAGCAGATATCAGATATTAATACCAGATAAAACAGACTTTAAAGCCAAACAATCAGCAAAACGAGACAAACAGAGTCACTATAAAATGATGAAAGGGTCCATATACCAAAAGGAAATTATATATACCATATATATAGTGAACTTTAATTTGAATAAAACTGTGTGTATACATATGTACTGTCTTGTCTACAATATCATGTTTTATATATATATAAATATATATCTTCAACATCAGAGTACTCAAATATATACACAAGTACTAATAGGCTTAAAGAGAGTGATAGAAATGGATTCTGACACAAAATTGGTTGGGAAGTGTAACATCCTACCTTCAACAATGCACAGTTCATCTAGAAAAAGAAATCAAAAGAAAACACCTGCATTAGTTTAGCTTAGTACATGGAAAAGAAAGATTTATGCTATTACCCATTTGTTTCTTGTTAGTGAGAATCGTTTTGGTCTATGCCTTGTACTCTTGAGTAACCACTTTGAAGATAACAATACATGGTGTAATGACTATTGTCATTTTTATCATTTCATTATGAAATTTTGTTTTATGTTTCATAAAAATTTCATTATTGTGAAATGATTGCCAATGAGACCAAGTGCACCTAGTGGACACTTACAGAATATTCCACACACCAGCTACCCGATACACAGTTTACTCACCACCATGTGGAACATCCTCTAGGATAGACCATAGGAAGTCCACAAAAACAAGTCTCCATGAATTGAAAAAAAATGAAATTTTACTGAGCATCCTTTATGAACAAAAGAAAATAGAGTTAGAGGTCAATATCAAGAAAAACTGTGCAAAGAAATGGAAATTATCTTCTTCTTGAGGAACCAATGGATCAAGGAAGAACACAAAACTGAAGTTTAAAGCAAATTGTGAAACAAAGGAAATGGGTACAAACATACTGAAACCATTAGAAGGCAGCAAAAGAAGTACTACTAGGCAAATTCATAGCAATCAACTTGTACATCAAAAAGAGAGAAAGATCTCAGAGAAACAACCAACACCTGCTTCATAATGACTCACAAACAGGAACAAATTAAACCCAACATGAAGGACATAAATAAATATCAAAGAATAAATGAATGAAATAAAGAGTAAAATATACAAAACATCAATGAAACACAGAGCTAGCTCTTCCAAAATCTAAACAAAATAAACCCATGGCAAAAAGGAGGGAAAGAGAGTACTGAAATATATAAAAATCAGAGATGGAAGGGAAAACATTGCAAATGGCACTGCAGAAATATAAAACATTGTTAGAGATTATTATGGTCACCTTTGTCCCAATCAATTGGGTGATGGAGAAGAAAGGGATAAATTCCTCAACAAAATCACCTCCTAAAACTGAATCACAAGGCAGTGGAAAACCGAAATAGGTCAGGAATAAGTCACAAGGCTGATAACCAACTTCCCCTACTTGAACCCCAGGAAAGAATGTCCTCACTGCTAACTTCTTTCCACGTTTAAAGAAAAATAAATAACATCAATTATCATTGTTACTTAAAAATAAGTTATTTATCTGAACACATTGATATAAAACTTGATAAGGAGCCAGCAACAACAACAAAAGAACTCCTGGACAGTGTGATAAAGATCAACGGGAAATTAATCAACAGAACACCAGATAATCTAAAGCTACCTAACATCACAATAACGAGGTTATTCATTATGATAAATGATATCTGTCCATGGAATTTAAAGATGATTTAGTATTTGCAAATCAATAAACAAGATATGACATAGCAACAGAATAAAAGACATGGCTTATAGGGTCATCTCAAATGATTTAGAAAGGCATTCCATATAACATCCCTTTATGATAGAAATCACTGAAATGATTACTTGTACCTAGAATGTACTATAGCATAATGAAGGTCATTTGCAGTAAGGTAACAGCTGTGATTTTATCAAATGTGAAAAATGAGAAGGCTTTGAGTTTCAGATCTAGTGCAAGAAAAGGATGCCTGGTTTCACCAGAACTGTCCAAGAGAGTGCTGGAATCCTCAGTCACAGCCATTTGGCAAGAGAAAGATACAGAGATCATTGAAATCAGGGACAGATAGTCACAGTGTCATGGTTTTTAGACAGCATTGTAGAGAAATTCAGTGACTTTCACACAAAAAAAGAAGCAATTAGAAAAAAGATGCATCAAGCAGAGTTTCAGGATACCAAATTAGCACAGAACATAAGAAACACTTATATACCAATAAGACCTTATCTTAGCTAGAAATCAAGAAGGTAATTGCCCTTGATGAGCTAAAAAATTAAATTCATAGGAACAAATTGAACACAAGAGTTGACAAATCTCTATAAAGAAAATGTAAACCAGTGACAATGTAATTTGAAGAAAACACAAAATTTGAAAAGTCATCCCATGTTCATGGATGGGAAGAATCAATATTGTTGAAAAGCCCAGGAAGTCCAAAGAAATCTACTGATTTAATATGATCCATATCAAAAAGTCAAAGTTGTAGCTTCATTTCTGGATTCATTCTTCACAAGCTAGGAAAAAAATATTTCAAATCTGTATGGAACCACACACACACACACACACACACACACAAACACACACAAACACACACATACAAATGCAATAAATAGCCCAAATCATTTTGTGCAACAAGTAGAAAGCAAGAAACATTATAGTATGTGACTTCAAGCCATACAATAAAGCTGTAAAATCAGAAGAGCTTGGTATGGATATAAAAACAAGATGCACAGACTGATGAAAGAAGATAGAGCTTCTACACATAAATCCCCACAAGCATGTACCCTCAGAGAATGATTGACAAAACTGCAATAATGAAAAGTACAGTCTTTCCAACATATGGCTTTGAGAAAATTAAATATCCTCTTACTAATGAATGAATCTAAGACCTTACCTATTTAACTGCTATCAACATTAGCTCAAATGTATGAAATACATAATGTAATATCTGATGCTACGTAACTACTAAATGACAAAGGAAAGGAAATGATGCAAGATATGAGAATGTATATTTTTGGCCATGAAGCCAAATGCATAGAAAAAATAATTAAAAATGCTATTACAGAAAACTAGAATACTTCTGCCCATAAACACTGACATGAGAACAGTGACAAGCTGCCACATGTTACCAAATATGTATGATATACAGAGTACATAAGTGGTTGATATTCAGAATATATAAGAAACTCCCAAAACTTAATGCCAAGAGAGGAACCCAATTTAAAAATGGAGAACAGACTTTATGGACATGAGTGAAAGGAAGACATTCTTAAGCCAATTGTTCCATGAAAAAAAAATGTTTTAGCTTAGTGTAATGTGGGGAATGAAATCAAAACCACCATGAGATAACAGTTATACATCCTGATATTCTAAATTATTTTTTCTTAGGACATTTTGACAGACTGTCCATATTAAATAGGGACATAGTACCTCCTGGAGGGTTGTGTTGCATTACTAGATGAGTGTAATTGTTTTTTAAAAAAATAGCTCAGATCCACTGAAAAGAGCAGGTCTTTTGGTGACAAGGTGAAGGAATTTTGTGACACTCTGAGGAGTGAGATATCATTAACCCTGGTGGAATTCCAAGAATAATAGGTTTTGCCACCCTAAGATCTTATGTAACTCTTGGATGAGACTCTCTAAGTCCTTTGTGACACTGACTTAGGAATACTTGCAAATATGCTGTAGATATTACCATGAACCTTGAAAGTCTGTCAGTGGAAGTCCTGACACAGGGTCACAAAAATTAATGCTTTCCTTTTAAAATGCTCCATGTAGAATTGGTAGATTTTTCACACACTTCTGGAGTTGTGTAAAGTGAGATATGGGTGATGTTCCTTCTGTCCTAATCCCTGAGTGTAGATTTTATCTCTTTATTTCCACTCTCTCAGGGGAAGGAGTATTTGGAGGGTCACTAAAAGCAATTGGTTTCTTGCTCTAATAACCTTTTAAATTGAAATATTCACTGTATATTTTAAACTGATCTCCTAGCTGGGCTGGGTTCATTGATCATATCTTCAAATCAAACATGAAGGGCTCAGTTTGTCTCACCGAATTTTAGCAATTTTCTTTGAGATAACCATTTTCAGGGTCATTTCATGTGCCCACTTCATTTTCAGAGTTAGCAAATGGTTATCTTTGAAAATTTTATAAATTTGTGCATTTTGGAGTTGTTTGCTGGAGGGGAAAGTTTTCTTAGATCCTTCCTCAATGACTCCAGCATCTGATAGCAACATGCGCTTACTTCCTGCTAAACTGCTCATGTACAGCCTTTGACTGGAAGATTTTGGTGAAAAAAACCAAAGGTCTCCACATGATTAAATAATTTATTCTTGGTAGTTACACAGTTAGGGGGTCCATTTGCAAAAAGACAGCATCACCTAGTATCAGCACCATCTTCTGATAATAGATCTTCCTCCATCTTACACTGTAAATGGTCTTAATACTTTGGATGGAAATCATTTGCATGCAAATTATTAATCTGACATCTTCATTGGATTTGCATCTTATACTTTGGGCTTTCATCAGATTTCTTCTATATCTTCATGTCGGTGACTAATAGCTACACTCTTAGGAAACATGAGAATAACTCTGCAGGAAAAGCCCATTTGAGAATGAGTGGTAGTGAGTCTTTGTGTATTAGAATTTAAAAAAAATTTTGTCATTCATCCTATGTTAAAATATTCTTCTAAAACTCATCCTCAACCTACACCACCACATTAACGCTGTTCAAATACTGGTGCCTCAGTTTGTCTGATGTCAGTTAGGGAAGCAGACTTCTTAAGTGGATTTTACCAACCAGCTTTGCAGCATTATTTCCATCAGGTGGAGCATTTCCAATATATACTCAAAGTACCTCCATTACCCTTTGAAAAAATGTATTCATGACACACCCAATCACATCTGTCCCGTGATATTTGATAGAATATTCATCTTTCATCATAAAAGTCAACCCCAGTATGATCTTCCTCTCTCAAACAAACCCATGAAGGAGTTATATATTTTCTGTTAGGAGAGTGAGAAATCTCTGCAGAGCTGTTCAGGTTCCCATCTGAAGGGTTTGGAAGGAAGAAATCCCACATGATAAGAAGGATTCTGCTCTATTGCTTCAGTAATACAAACTCCGCTGTTACTTCTTTTAGTGCCCTAAAAGTCATTGTCTGTTTCCTCTACATTCCTCTGCCCCTATTGGTCAGAGGAGTTTGCTCTTAACGTGTTCTCCAACACAGAGACTTGAACACAAACCGTCACATTTACATTCATGATACATATTTAGATCTGAAGATTGCAAATCCATTATTGATGCCTCCATCTCCTTACAGCTCATATTCAACTTTCTTACTGCTGATTTTAACACCACATTTTTGGCAAGATACTCTACCTTCTACTTTTTGTAGTCAATGTCATTATCTTGGCAGTTGAAAACTAAAAATGTGAGCAGGAAGTGACTAGTAAATTTCTGACATGCAGTCTATCTTCTGAATAGTAATTCTACCCATGTTCACTGCCACTTATTACATTGTCAATATCTTCACACGATACTTCCCTGATGCATTTTCTTTTAATTTAAAATCTGAACTGATAATAAGTGATCAAAGTACTGACATAATTCCTTTGTTCCTATACCTACATGCCCACTGGTTTCCCACAAGCTAACCATATAATCAATGCCTGTTCTCTATATAATCCTCCAATACAAAGTCTCAAACTTGCTTTGTTTTCCATTGCCCATGTAGTAAATATCTTCATAAAGAGGGAATATAACACTATTGAAAAATCCAACATTTCCTGAGCTCAGAATGGTTTTTAATATACATAAGCCTTTCCACACTCTAATACACCTTTCTTACATTTTTTTATTTCAAGCATGGTATACACATTTATAAGGATAGAAATCCCATGGTTTGTGTTTGAATCATTTCTCACTGTCCTGACTGCCATAGGTATTCAGTAATCCGTGGTTCATTGTGGTACTAATCAGTTAGCACATTATTATAACTGCACATTCCTATCCTCTTCATATAATGTTAATCCATCAGGAAAAGATAATCATATGCTCACAATAATCCCTCCAATATTCTAAGCTTTACACAAACAAAGATACTTTGGATGAAGTTATTCATTTCTCCATTACAACAAGTTATGATTAACATGTAGAAAGTCCTCCCCAAAATTTTACACTTTATTCTCCCCTAGACCATGGAACCATACCATTTCTCTTATTTTTATTAGTATTGCTGGAAACACATAATGTTCACATCTTCTCATGGAGTTTGCACATTTACGTCTTAATTCCTTTTATCATCCTCTTCCCTAACTCTCTTTTCTTTTGCTCCATCTCATTATCACATTGTCTTTGAGGAAGTTGATCTCCCTACTTCCTATTGTCTATCTTTTATTTTGCTTTTTATTTATGTAGAGTTAAGATTTTTGTCTGTAAGAGAAACCAAGGTTGAATGTATAAAGAATTGAGAGATAAGTTATAGTTTAATGGACACGGGAATATACAAATTTTGGTTAGTATATCTAATGCATCCATATGAACTGGAGTAAGGAGGCTATCCATACACACACACACACACACACACACACACACACACACGCATGCGCACACACACGTGAGGACCCAAGAACTCCCAATAGATGACCCGGCCTTTGATACCTCTCGGAGGGTGAGCTCAGATGGAGAATTCTTTTCAGCATAAACAAGACTGAGCCAAAAGCAAGGAGGAGAACCTGCATCTTGGTGGACCTTTGCTTCCGTCTTCAGCAGGAGCTCAATACAAGTGACATGTCAGACAGAATTTGAATCAATGATGCTTTTATAGTATTTTTAACCTTCTCTCATATTTAATGAACCTGTTGTTTTTTACGTGAGGATCTTGATAAAGTCTTCTCAGTTCTTCCCACTTGCCAGAGAGAGGCTGTGCTTGATAGTGTTTCATTTTCCTAACAAGATTAGTGAAGGTTAACTGGACCTTACAATTGACCTCATAATATGATGGATATATCTTCATATATCTGTCCTGACTTTTGAAGTGGCTTTGAAATATGAGAAGTATACAAATGAGTGCTGTGTTATTTCATTAAAGTAAATGAGCTGCCTTAATGTTGCTTTCTAAAAGTAAAATGGTACCCTCCTGGTTTACAAGTCTTTATTACAGGGACCAGGACAAGAAATCCTTGTTATCTATATTATACATAAATGAGTTTATGGAAAAATCTAACAACGCATGTCCTCAAGAACATCTTACTTCTTTCTCTATTTATGAATCTCTACCTAATCCATCAATACTATTTTCTTACCAAGTATATGATATCCACATTTGGAAGAATTAGTTGCAATCAAATTCAGATAGAAGAGATTATTCCGAGCTGCAGTTGAAGATGCTGAAACCCACATTCTTTAAAACCATCACCTTGAACTCTCCACCTGTAACCAACTCACATTTTAATTAGCATTCACACTAATTTTCAAATAACAGATATTTAGTAGATTATCATTTCTACAATATCACTTTGTAAATAGGGAAGTTTGGGGGGAGTCAAGGGAGGACAGGGGAATGGGGAAAAAAATAACCAAGATACCTCATGTGGAGGTACAAGTTCCCAATGATAAATGTAAAAGTAATGTATACCTAAAATGTACCATTAAGAGAATTTAAGGGAAAAAAATCTTTCAAAAACACTAAAAAAAAATCACTCCACCTGAACATCTTAATCATAATATACACACAACACATGAAAAACAAAACAGATGGATATGCAGCATTATCTATTTAAAAACTGGTAGAAAAACAACTGAACCTATATGAATGATCTGACACCTATAATTTGATTAAGTAATGGAACTGAAAGATGAGTCCTTCATTTATTAATTGTATTAAATGTGATATATAGCAATTTCCTCCCATGTCATGGCAACTATTGATAATTTTCAGAAATATATTCAAATATAAGAAGTTTTCCACATCCAGTATCATAAAAATGTCCATTTGTTTCCAAAATATTCTTTTCCTTAGGATGAAAATGATTAAAATGAATAATTGATAATTTGAAGTAGGAAAAGGTCCAAAGGTGTAGGGGTGGTGGGAGGGGAAGGGGAAAGGAAAGAAGGGAAAGGAAAAATTATGAGAAAGAAAAAAAAATGGAAACAAAGTCTATGTAAATAGGGAAGGGTGGAGGGGGTGAAGGGCACACAGGTAATGGGGAAAAACTAAGAACCAAGTTACATCATGTACAGGTACAAGCACCCAATGATAAATGTAAATGTGTTGTATACCTAAAATGGACCGATTAATATATAAATAAAAACAAAACAAAACAAAAAAACCCCAAAATATTCTTTTCCTAAGTTTATCCTTTTTTTTTCCTTTGGAAGAACCCATTTTTGAGTTTTATGAAACTATTGAAATGTAGATATTTTCCAGAATTTTACAGAACTTGAGTAAGAGTGTATGTGCAATATATTTCTGGTTAATTCCATTCAGCCTGTTTACTATATTATTCTTCTGGGTTTTTTTCTTCTTAGTGGGAGTGGAGTCCATTTTCAAAAACCCTCTGTTT
The DNA here is from genome assembly GCF_053883595.1 of Heterocephalus glaber. Taxonomy (NCBI): domain Eukaryota; kingdom Metazoa; phylum Chordata; class Mammalia; order Rodentia; family Bathyergidae; genus Heterocephalus; species Heterocephalus glaber. The sequence continues at coordinate 4,475,106 of NW_028258189.1, forward strand.
TGATATCTGTCCTTTGTCTTTTGGACTAGTCTCTTGTATTGTCCTACAGTTCAGTAGTTGTCAGAATATTAAATGTCCTCTATTTCCACCCTTCACAAGGAATCACTTGCTATTGGTTTTGACAATGGTCAGAATATATAAATTTTATTCAGAGATTATAAAAAGTCACAAGGAGAATCTACCAGCAAGAAATTGTCTGTATGTCAGGGATCATCCTCAATATGTTGTGCGGTGTGGCTGCATCCCCAGGTTAAACATACCAGATGCTGTACCTCTCATAGAACTTCAGTCATTGCTGTTCCTATTCATTCTATGTATGCAGATAGTCTCAAATCACTAAATGATTATCAGTTTTAGAGCTGTGAACACGTTAGAGTTACTTGTGTAATGGTGTATTTTCTCAGTTCCAGAATCCGGAAAAGACGTGAAATTTTATTGAGCACTTTATGCTTGTTAGTGGAGTATTCCCTGTTCCTTATTCAGTCATTCAACACATGAGTGCTGTCAGCTCAACAGGATCTCTTGAATAATTCCTTCGGCAGTGTTTCATTGGGAAAGTTCAAGCCTACTGCATGACACAGAATTTGTTCCATATTGGTAGATAATTGAGCAAGCTTTTTATCGATGGAGAAACCATAATCTTATGTCACAATGTGGTGGGATTTTCATACCTATGATTTCTAAGTTATGTTTTTCATTCAACTTCCAGCACACCTTCAAATTACAAAGGGACTGACATGCAAATAAAATTTTCATTTTTACTTGCAACCAAACTCTTGAGTTACAACCTAAATACTGTCCACTTTCCCTTCCAGATGGTCTCAGATGGAGAATTAACCTTTAAAAAGTTCTGGAAGGAACATGACAACGTTCTTTCCTGTGTAAGACTGACTCAGAAATAGGGCCACTCTTTCTCAAAGGACACTGAGATCTACTTGTATTGCCGGAGAGACACTTTGAAGCCTGTGTAGAGGAGCCTGAGCCTTCATTGACCAACCTGAGTTACCCCCATCCCATGCAAATGAAATGAGTTCATAAGACAAGGGTCCACTGAGGTTTAATGTCATCATCTAAATCCCAGCTCTGTAACATACTGGCATATGTATCTTTCTCAAGTACTGAATGGTTCACAGGTGTCTGATGTCAGTTCAGAAAACAAGTACTATTTAAAACTGGATTCTGGGCATCCACTGGACTTTCTGTTTTCCATCAAGTCCCCTGCTCATGTGGCTCCTGATAAAACATTTGTCCATGTGGTCCATATTTTCTTCTCCATTCACAACTCACAGAGAAACTATGGAATTACTGTAACAAGGATGCACCTCCTGTTGTACTGAGGACCTAGTTTTTTCCAGGAAGGAAGAATTTGAACAGCTGTCTGTGTGCTTTGCACATTAGGGCCTTTATTGAAATACACATGAAAATGCATAAGAAATCAATTGATTAAATCATTCCTCAAACCAAGGACACCAAATCAGGTATTGGATGGGGTGAGGAGCAAAGATATGAGACAGAGTTCATGATTTTCCAAGAAAGAATACATGGATTTTGAAAGAAAAGTTTATTTTATCTTCATGATGATTTTTGATGCCATAGAGAAAATTATGGCTTAAAAAACCAAGATGACATTACCAAGTATAAGAAGGTAAAAAAGCCATTAAAATGATCTGAGTGCAAGTTAATAAGATATCAGTGAGAGAGTAAAGGAAAATATAAAATCTGTTCCTGGAGGAAGTATTGGTGAGATTCTTATGCACCAACCATTTTACAGGAGCCCATTGATGTGGGGATATTTTGCCATTTTATATGGAAATAATTGCAACATATTTCAATTAGAATTTTAAAATATTTTGTCAATGCAAGGAGCTATTTTCCCACCAGAGTTCAAAAATTTTATTCCTGTCCCTCAGTCCGTACCCCACAAAGTCCCTTACCTTGTCTGCAAAGTGTAGAAGCCCATATATTGCAATAGTTCAATGTTATTTTTTTTTCAGTTTTAAACAGATATGCTTATCTAAGCTACAGAATTTGCCACACATCCTACGGGAATATTTATTAATGAATACTTGTGTCAACTACCCAAGTCAAACAGACTCAGTTAAGCGAGTTTAACACAGGTACACATCTACTCACCATTAATATGACCCAGTACACGAGTCTGTAAAAGAGAGAAAAGATGGGCCAGGGATTTAGCTCAGTGGTTTTGCCACCTGCTGCACAAGCACAAGGACCCGAGTTCAATCCCCAGTACCAAAAAAAAAAAAAAAAAGAGAGAGAGAGAGATAAGAAAAAAAGGATGAGTTTAATGCCTAAATATTTCAATGCATTTTGAATAGCAGCTTAAATAAGAGAAAATCAGATGACTAAATAATCTGCTGAAGGAACATGAAATTTCTTTTCTTTCCATGGAAATGTTTATGCTACTGGAAGGAGAGTAGTGACTGTACCTTCTGGTCTGACAGATCTGATATTCTCCTTTGGGATCCACTTTTTCTCAGTCAGCTGCAAAATTTCTCCAGTTCTTCATCACTCACGCTGTCTCCTTTCCCTGAATTTCATGGAAGACAAGGCAGAGATGGCTTTTAGATGCTGGCTGATTTCTGAGGCATCCCCTGGTCACCCTGTGCTGTCACGTGGTAAATCCCACCTTCTCTACCTGCTCTCTTCTCCAGCCAGCAATGTGGTTCCAGCAGTTCATTCTCAGGGACTTCAGGGCCAGTATCTATCCCACCACTCCTGGCCCAGAGGAAGGGGCTCCTGAGCCACTGTGCCACTGCTCCTGGTCCAGAGGAAGGGGCTGCCTGGCCACCATCCCACCCACTGCTCCCAGCACAGAGGAATGGGCTTTTGGGCAGCCTTCTGTCCTGCTGCTTCTGGCACAGAGGAAGGGGCTTGCAGGCAACCATCCCTAACACCACTCCCTGCCCCGTCCCACCTCTCCCAGCTCAGAGGAGGTGAGCCATGTGGGTGCCAAAGCACCCTTCCCGGCCCCCAGTCAAAATGATAAAACACGTAAATAAGTCTCAAAACCAGACTTGCAGATCACCTACAGCAACTCCAAAGGGAAACGAGATGGAAAACTCTGATATTCAACCACCTGGACTCACTGAACTGGCAACAAAAGGGAATCTGGAAAAATGAAATCAGAAATAATTTCTCAGATAATGGGAGAAATTGAGCTCCTAGTGCAAGACATGATTTATAAATCTAGAGAGGAGCTGAGGAACATGATGGAATCCCAACATAGGAAACAAATGGAATCCATAAAACAGATGCATACAGATTTCGAGGAGATGAAAAACTCCATTGAAAGTCCACATAGCAGAATGAGCCAATGTGAGGACAGAATTTCAGATATAGAAGATAAGATTGCAATTAATGACCAGGAAAAGAAAAACTGCTTCAAAATTATAAGGGAACATGAGAAATCAATCCAGCAGCTGCTAGACAATGCAAAGAAGAATAACATAAGACTGATTGGAGTCAAAGAAGAAACAGGAGAGAGTGCAGATGACATACAAAAAACACTTCGCGGAAGTAATGGCAGAAAACTTCCCAAGCAGGGGAAAAGAGCTTGACATACAGATAACTGAGGCATATGGGACTCCAAATAGCCTTGATCAAAAAAAATCAACACATAGACATATAATTGTTAAGATTCCAGAAACTCAACAGAAGAACAAAGTTCTACAAGCAGTTAGAGAAAAGAAATAAATCACATACAAAGGAAAGCCCATCAGAATCACAGAAGACTTCTCAACACAAACCATCAAGGCAAGAAGAGCTTGGAGTGACATATTCCAAGCCCTAAAAGAAAACAGCCTCCAACCCAGATTGACGTACCCTGCAAAACTATCTTTCAAAATTGACGGGGAAATAAGATACTTTCATGACAAAGAGCATCTTAGGAACTTTGTGAATACCAAACCAGCACTCCAAAAAATTTTACACAATATCCTAGGAACAGATATTGAGGATCACAACCCCAGGAAGCAAAGCAGAATGAACCCATCTGGCACGACAAGAAATTAAATGTAAAGGGGGTGAACCCAACAAAAAGAAAAAGTCATGGCAATGACAAGCCAATACATTTCAGTTACAACCATCAATGTTAATGGTCTCAATTCACCAATCAAAAGAAATAGACTGGCAGAATGGGTCAAGAAGCAAAATCCAACAATATGCTGCATACAAGAAACACACTTCATTCAAAAGGAAACTCATAGACTGAAAGTTAAAGGGTGGAAAACAATACTCCATGTGACAGGAACCAAAAAAAAAGCAGGAGTAGCTATTCTCTTTCCAGATCAAGTACATTTCAAACCAACACTGATTAAGAGAGACAAAGAAGGACACTACATCCTTGTAAAGGGAAGAATCCAAGAGGAAGAGATGACAATCATAAATATCTGTGCACCAAACACTCGTGCACCCAACTATATAAAACAAATACTAATGAACATGAAAAGTCATATATACACTAATACAATTGTAGTGGGAGACCTCAACACCCCACTATCACAAATAGATAGATCAAGTAGACAAAAAATAAGTGATGAAATACTAGAAATCAATCAAACTCTTGAACAAATGAACTTAACAGATGTTTACAGAGTCTCCCACCTCACAAAATCAGAATACACATTCTTCTCAGCTGCACATGGGTCATTCTCCAAAATAGACCACATACTCACACATAGAACATGTTTAAGTAAGTGCAAAGGAATTGAAGTTATCCCCTGCATATTATCATACCATAGTGTGATGAAATTGGAGATTCATAGCAAAAGAAACTTGAAAAATTTCATAAACACGTGGATATTGTACAACACACTTCTGAATAACCAAAGGGTCACAGAGGAAATTAAAGAAGAAATCAGACAGTTCCTTCAATTAAATGACAAATGACAAGACAACATATCGGAATTTATGGGACACAATGAAAGCAGTCTTACGAGGGAAAATCCTAGCAGTAAATACGCATATTAAGAAAACAGAACGAGCCCAACTAAACAACCTGATGCTGAACCTCAAGCTTCTAGAAAAAGAAGAGCAGGACAACCCCAAAGCTCATACAAGGGAGGAAATTATAAAGATCAGAGGAGAAATCAATGCAATGGAGATTAAGAGAACAATACAAAAAAATCAATGAAGCCAAGAGTTGGTTCTTTGAATGAATCAAGAAAATTGACAAACCCTTAGCCAAATTTATCAGAAAAAGAAAAGAAAAGGCCCCAATCCATGCAATTAGGAATGAAAAGGATGAAATTACAAAAGACCCAGCAGAAATCCAGAGGATCATCCATACCTACTTCCAGAACCTATATGCCAATAAGATGGACAACACAGGAGAAATCGACAGACTCTTAGATACATATGAATTACCAAAGTTGAACAAAGAACACCTAAAAATTCTAAACCCAATATCAACCAATGAAATTGAAAATGTGATTAAAAACTTACTAACTAAGAAAAGTCCAGGCCCTAATAGATTCACTGTTGAAGTCCACAAGACATTTAGAGAGGAATTACTGCCACTACTGTTTAAACTCTTCAATGAAATTGAAAGGGAAGCAATACTCCCAAATTCATTCCTGGAAGCAAGCATCATCTTGATCCCTAAAGCAGAGAAAGACCCACCCAAAAAGGAGAACTATAGGCCAATCTCACTATTGAACATAGACGCAAAAATCCTTAATAAGATACTGGCAAATAGAATGCAGAACATCGTCAAGAAGATCATACACCATGATCAAGTGAGATTCATTCCAGGGAAGCAGGGATGGTTCAACATATGCAAATCAATCAATGTAATACACTATATCAATAGAGGCAAGGAGAAAAACCATATGGTTATCTCCATAGATACAGAAAAAGCATTTGACAAAATCCAACATGCATTTATGAGAAAAACCCTACAAAAAATTGGAATAGATGATCTCTACCTCAAACTGATAAAAGCCATCTATGAAAAACCAACAGCCAATATCATACTAAATGGTCAAAACATGAAATCCTTCACACTAAAATCAGGAAGAAGACAAGGATGTCCACTATCACCACTCTTGTTCAGTATAGTTCTGGAAACATTAGCCAAGGCAATTAGACAAGAGAAAGAAATAAAAGGAATAAAGATAGGTAATGAAGAAGTCAAATTGTCGTTATTTGCAGATAACATGATACTCTATATAGAAGACTCCAAGAACTCCACCAGAAGTCTTCTAGACTTAATAACCAAATTCAGTCAAGTAGCTGGTTACAAGGCAAACACACAAAAATCAATAGCTTTCCTCTACACGAATGACAGACTCACTGAGAGAGAAATAGGGCAAATAATTCCTTTCACAATAGCATCCAAAAAACTGAAATACCTAGGAATCAACCTAACGAAAGAAATCAAAGACCTCTTCTCTGAAAACTATGGTACTCTGAAAGGAGAGATTGAAGATGATACCAGAAAATGGAAGGACATCCCCTGCTCCTGGGTAGGAAGGATTAATATAATGAAAATGACCATATTTCCAAAACTGTTATATAGATTCAATGCAATTCCAATTGAGATCCCAGCAGCATACTTCATGGACCTTGAGAAAACAATCCAAAAAATTCATTTGGAACAAGAAGAGACCCAGAATAGCAAAAGCAAGTCTAGGTAGCAAAGACATGGCAGGGGGTATCACAATCCCCAACTTGCAACTCTACTGCAAAGCAACTGTGATAAAAACAGCATGGTACTGGCAAAGAAACAGACCTGAGGACCAGTGGAACTAATTTGAAGAGCAGAAACAACGTTAGACACACTCAGCCATCTCATCTTCGATAAAGGAGCCAAACACCCTCACTGGAGGAAAGATAGCCTCTTTAATAAATGGTGCTGGAAAAATTGGGTTTCAACTTGCCAAAGACTAAAACTAGACCTATATCTCTCGCCATGCACTAAACTAAAATCAAAATGGATTAAAGATCTAAATATTAAAATAGAAACTCTGAACCAGTTGGAACAGAGGTTAGGTAGAACCCTTGAAGACATCGGTGTAGGAAAAGATTTTATGAGCAAAACCTCAGTTGCCCGTGAACTAGCACAAACAATTAACAAGTGGGATCTGTTCTTATTAAAAAGCTTCTGCACAGCAAGAGAAACCACCAGCATTGTGAAGAGACAACCCACAATGTGGGAAAAAATTTTCACCTGCTTTTCCTCAGACAAAGGTCTACTATCTTGAATCTATAAAGAAATTTAAAAGATCAGACCTCCCAAATTTAAAGACCCAGTCTGAAAATGGGCATCTGAAATGAACAGACATTTCCCAGAGAGAGAAGTAGAAATAGCAAATAAATACATGAAAAACTGTTCAACATCACTGGTCATTCAAGAGATGCAAATGAAAACAATGCTGAGATTCCACCTCACTCCAGAAAGAATGGCTGCTATCATGAAATCAACCAATAACAAATGCTGGCTTGGCTGTGGGGAAAGAGGAACCCTGCTCCACTGCTGGTGGGAGTGTAGACTGGTGCAACCACTATGGAAATCAATATGGAGATACCTCAAAGAACTAGGACTGGAAGTCCCATTTGACCCTGCTATTCCCCTACTGGGGATCTTCCCCAAAGAATTGAAAGTATCATACCACAGTTATATATGTGCACCCATGTTCATAGCAGCACAGTTTGTGATAGCTAAAACTTGGAAACAGCCCAAATGCCCATCAACTGGAGACTGGATAAAGAAAATGTGTTTTGTTTTTTTTTTAATGGAGCACTACTCAGCCATGAAAAATGAGAAATTTGAGACATTTATAGCTAAGTGGATGCACATTGAGGTGATACTCTTAAGTGAAATAAATAGGACATACATGTATAAATACCAAATAGTTTCTCTGGTGTGAGAAACTGAAAGTGTAAATAAGGACTAAATGTATAATAGGTAATGTGAAATAGGAAGAAAAGGGGCAAAGGGGAAGGAAGTCGGAGGGGCTAGGGGAAAGGAAAGAAGGAAATGGGATTAATATGAGAAAATGGAAAAATAGAAACAAAGTCTTTGCAAATAGGGAGGAATGGAGGTGTTGAAGGGAGGGCTGGGCAAGGGTGAAAAATAAGAACCAAGAGAGACTATGTAAAGGTGCAAATTTCCAAAAATGAATGTCATTGTATTGTATACCTAAAATGTACCATTGATTAGAATGAATAATTAATAATGCAAAATAGGAAGAAAAGGTCCAAAGGGGTAGGGATAGTGGGAAGGTCAGGCGAAAGGAAAGAAGGGAAAGGAAAAATGATGAGGAATGGAAATAAAGTCTTTGTAAATAGGGAAGGGTGGAGGGGGTGAAGGGAGGGCTATTAATGGGGAAAAAATAAGAACCAAGATGCATTATGTAAAGGTACATTTCCCAGTGAGAAATGTAATTGTGTTCTATACCTACAATGTACCAACAAAAGAATTTAAGAAAAAAAAACACATTTCATTCTCAAATGACACATGGACCCTCGGTGGGATCCACACCCTGCACGTCTACCACGTTCCCATCCACATCTCCTGAGCATACTAAAGGTAATTCGTTCCATGACGTTCAGCATCCTCAGATATTTTTAGATCTCCAAACCTCTTCAGGGGATGCTAATTGGGATTTGGACATGGGAATCTTCCACACTTTGCCTCTGTCTACACTGCAGAATCCATTTCTTGCTGTTCATTCCACAATTAAATGAGGAGAAGCAATGATGTGAAAATTTGACCAAGTGTATCTGCCCTGTTAGATCTGCAGTGTGCAAACTGAAATGAAACCAAACAACCACAATCTTTCCTTCTTTGGGAAAAAAAGCCACCTTCCAATACCAGAATGGTTCATCTAATATAAGAAAGGTTCAAACACACCTGCTCCAGGCCCTGTGGATGGGAGCAGAAGTCATGTTGGCTGAGCTCCCTGAGAGTGCTTCTAGACAAACAGCCAGGACTCCTGGAGAGAAGTTGCTGAATTTACATTTCACATAGGTCTCTCCAGAAAAACATCTTCTAACTTTACTTATGCTACACCCGAAGCCTCTCCATGGACCATCTAGAATGGAGCATGGATCTCGGCCATGAACATAGGGGTTCTGTTTAGGAATGTCCTTTTCAGGTCCCCATACAAGATGAACTTCATTGTCAACTGGCAACATTACGTGAGCTGAGCTTCAATCAAGGCAATGATAGATTTGCTTAATTTAAAAAATAGATTGTATGAATTCCATTGGCAGTACATGTAATCAAATGCAATACTTACGAACAGCAAAAGTCACATGAGTTTTCTCTCCATGTTTATCACAAATGTCAACCTAAATGAACAGGACATCTTTTGACACCACAGAAAATTCGATGTCATATCCACCTATGAGAGTAGCACGTATGTGGAAATATTATCACAATTAGTATTTTCACCTTTTATATGTCTGAATGTAACCTGCTCTTCTACATCCTACCTGTTGTAACTATCTCTGACTCAGTAACCTTCCTCTATGGTTGTTTCCATTCTTTCCAAGAGCGACCAAGGTGGAGAAGCATTTTCACATCCCACCATGGGGTAAAAATATTTCCTGCTTCAAAAGTTATTTGAACATTTACCCATGTGTGTCCTATTTATTTCACTTAAGAGTATCGCCTCAATGTGCATCCACTTAGCTATAAATGTCTCTAGTTTCTCATTCTTTAATGGCTGAGTAGTACTCCATTTTTTAAAAAAAGAACCCACATCTTCTTTATCCAGTCTCCAGTTGATGGGCACTTGGGCTGTTTCCAAGTTTTAGCTATTACAAACTGTGCCGCTATGAACATGGGTGAACATATATCACTGTGGTATGATTCTTTTGGTTCACCAATAAAATTACTGAATAAAAAATATTTGAAGATTAACAGAACAAAAGTTGTTTCATGGCAAGCATATAGTTGTGTCCCTAAATGTATGTGCATGGAACAGTAGGGTTGCAGCCTTCTTCAAACAGTTCACAATAAATCAGCATTCAACTTTCAGGATGTTTTCGATATAATTGTCATTACAGCCAACATTAACATGAAGGCGACCAGCATGCACATGGTGTGTGTGGCTATGGGGTGCAGTCCAGTGACACTGCCCTTATGTCACATGCATGGGGCTGGGTGTTCAAGCTGCAGTTTCTCAAAAATTAAAATTTCATAAAGAATAAGTGGTATTCACACAACATGGATTGCTATTCTGCCAAAAAAAAAAAAAAAAGAAAGAAAGAAATGTGATTCACTTGTAAAAAAATAAATGCAGGGCCGGGGATTTACCTCAGTGGTTTCACCGCCTGCTGCACAAGTGCAAGGACCCGAGTTCGAGCCCCGGTACCAAAAAAAAGAAAAAGAAAAAAAAAAAGGAAAATAAATGCATCACGAGACTATATTGTTAAGTGAAATAAATCAGTGTCACATCGTTTCTGTTATATGAGAAATCCAAAGTAAAATTAAGGAGCAGAATAAAAGAGACATGACAACTAGGGGAGAGGTAAACAACTTAGAGAGAGAAAAGAGGTCAAAAGAAGGGAAAGGAGTAAATATGGGAACAGGAAAAAACAGAAACAAAGTCTTAGTAAACAAGTGGGGATGGAGGGGTTGAAGGGAGGGCAGGGGAAGGGGGAAAATAAGAACAAAAATACATCATGTACAGGTACAAATTTCCAGTGATGATTGTCTACCTAAAATGTACCAATAAGCTTAATGAACAAAAATAAAAAGACGGAGTGAGAGCAAGAGAGAGGAGGAAAATGGGTTGAAATAATGAACTGAACTGTGTTACTTCCATGTGCCAACTCCACACTAGGAATGCAAATAGTATGGTCTGCATGCATGTCCAGAAAGAAAAAGGAAGGGAATCAAGAGATGCACAGAACGGGATGCAAGGAGTGACAGAGGCGGAAGAAAAGAAATACAGACGTGTTCTCCACATGGACCAAAGCCACGCAAACAGTGTGCGCATCATGAACTTTGAACATGGACCAAAAGGATTTCAAAAACTCAAAATTAAATTAATGATGCATAAATAAATCACACAGAAATTAAATGTCTCACATGCATGAATTTATCACTTCATAGTGAAAGAGGTCATGGAAAAAATAAGTAGTAATGGGGACCCCAGGAAATGGGGGAGTCATGCATTTTGTTACAAATCAGATTGTGCATCCATGTACTAACAAATAAACTGTTAAACATTTAGTGAGATAAGGAATCATATACGACATCATTTATTTTACATAATATTTAGGCATTTGTTAGCATCTTTTTTTAATGTATAATTTTGTTGTCATTCACTAAACACACATATATACAAAAATTAAAACTATTCAAAGATAAGCAATCCAAGGGAAAAAAACTATAATAATATTCAAGTATAATAGAACTCAACCAAAGCAAAACTGAAAAGTACTTAAACATTTTTCCATATAATTAAAAAAAAAAATCTCAAACATTAACAAGACATAAGAAGAAGTGATTTATTTTAGAAAGATTTTCAAAACTAATTTTGAACAAATAGTGGTCTGGAGAAAAATTTCTAATTAACTAGTAGACTCCACATAGACCCAATTTTTTAATTTAAATTTCAATACAGCCATGTGACACGTGATGGAAATATAATCTGAGAAATGTGTTATTAGGCAATTCCATCCATGTGTATCACAAAGTACCACACAGAGTTCCAACTTCTAATTGCAGACTGAGAAGGTACACGTCAATCATCTGGGATGGCCTCTTGATATGATCCAAATACGCAGTTAAACATGAGATACATGAGGCTACCACTGGCATAGCAGCACACTGCTTTACAGTAAACTCTTTTATATAAGTAGGATTACGTTCTATAGGATGAAAAGCACAGCATGTTATGATAAGTACCTAAAACAGTAACAGTCATTTATCACACTATCGAGTACTGTGTACTGTACATAGTTGTATGCACTTCTTCAGGAAACACACCCTTCTCTCCTTTGATCTCAGTGACTCTTCCTTCCCAACCCACTGATGAGCTCCAGCCTAGTCTCTATCTACATCTCTTCCTGTGGTTTTAAACACAGTCTATATATGGATTCTTTCCAGATTCCAGCCTGTAATTCTGATCTCTCCCCTTCCCCTCCTGCCAACCCTGCCCCTTTGAAACTTTTCTTCCTATTTCAAATTATCAATTATTTGTTTTAATCATTTTAATCCTTAATTACACTTTCAGTTTCTCACAGTAGAGAAACTATTCGGTATTTAAACGTGAGTGTCCTATTTATTTCACTTAAGAGGATGGCCTCAATATGCATCCATTTAGCTATAAATGTCTCTAGTTTCTCATTCTTTATGGCGAGTAGTACTTCATTTTATAAAAAAAAGCCCCACATCTTCTTTATCCAGTCTCCAGTTGATGGGCACTTGGGCTGTTTCCATGCTTTCACTATTACAAACTGTGCCGCTATAAACATGGGTACACATATATCTCTGTGGTATGATTCTTTTAATTCTTTTGGGAAGATACGCAGCAGGGGAATAGCTTGGTCAAATGAGACCTCTAGCCCTAGTACTTTGAGGTATCTCCATACTGATTTCCACAGTGGTTGCACCAGTCTGCACTCCCACCAACAAGGGAGAAGGGTTCCTTTCTCCCCACACCCCCATCAGCATTTGTTACTGGTTGATTTCTTGATAGCAGCCATTCTTTCTGGGGTGAGGTAGAATCTCAGTGTTGTTTTCATCTGCATCTCTTGAATGACCAGTGATGCTGAACATTTTTTCATACATTTATTTACTGCTCTTACTTCTTTGTTTGAGAAATGTCTATTCATTTGAGATGCCCATTTCTACATTGGGTCTTTGAATTTAGGGTGTCTGATTTTTTTCAGTTCTTTATATATTCTAGATAGCAGCACTTTGTCTAAGATACTGCTGCTGAAAAATTTTCCCCTTATTTTAGGTTGTCTCTTAGCTCTGTTGGTGGTTTCTCTTGCAGTGCAGAAGCTTTTTAATAAGATGAAATCCCAGTTGTTGATTCTTTGTGGTAGTTCTCATGCTACTGAGGTTTTGTTCATAAAGTCTTTTACTATGCCAGTGCCTTCAAGAGTACTATCTAACTTATCTTCCAGCAAGTTTACTGTTTCTGTGTTAATACTTAGATCTTTAATCTGCTTTGGTCTTAGTTTAGTGCATGGTAATAGATATGGGTCTAGTTTTAATCTTTGGCAGATTGAAATCCAGTTTTTCCAACACCATTTATTAAATAGGCTATCTATTTATGGATGGTTAGCTCCTTTGTCAAAGAAGAGGTGGCTGAGTATGTCTGGAGTTGTTTCTGCATCTACTAATGTATTCCACTGATCCTCAGATCTATTTCTTTGCCTGTACCATGCTGGTTTTATCACAGTAGCTTTGTAGTATAGTTTCAAGTTGGGGATCGTAATACTCCCAGCCATATCTCTTGCCTAGAATTTCTATTGCTATTCTAGATCTCTTCTGGTTCCAAATGAATTTTCGGATTGTTTCCTCTAGTTCTGTGAAATATATTGTTGGAATTTTCAATCGCAATAGCATTAAATCTATATATTCATCTTGCAAGTATGGATATTTTCACTATATTGATTCTTCCTACCCAGGAACAAGGGATGTCATTCCATTTTCTTATATCCTCCTCAATCTCCTTTTTCAGAGTACTATAGTTTCAGAGTGCTATTGCTTCCATTGTTAGATTGATTCCTAGGTATTTCATTTTTTCATGTTATTGTAAAAGGAATTGTTTCCCTAATTTCTCCCTCAATTATCTATTATTTGTTTATAAAAAGGCTATTGTTTTTTGAGTGTTGACTTTATATCCAGCTACTCTACTGAATCTGTCAAATAAGTCTAGAAGTCTTTTGGCAGAGTATTTTGGATTTTCTATGTGAAGTATCATATCATCAGCAAATAATGAGAGTTTAACTTCTTCCTTTCCTATCTTTATTCCTTTTATTTATTTCTCTTTTCTATGGGCTGTGGGTAATGTTTCCAGAACTATATTGAACAAGAGTGGTGATAGTGGGCATCGTTATCTTGTTTCTGATTTTAGCGTGAAAGTTTTCAGTTTTTGACCATTTAGTACGATGTGGGCTGTTGGTTTTTCATAGATAACCTTTATCAGGTTGAGATATACAACTTCTATTCCAATTTTCTGTAGGATTTTTATCATGAATGGGTGTTGGATTTTGTCAAATGCCTTTTCTTCATCTATTGAAATGACCACATGGTTTTTGTCCTTGACTCTGTTAATATAGTGTATTACATTTATTGATTTATGGATGTCAAAACATCCCTTCATCCCTAGGATAAATCCAACTTGGTCAGCATGTATGATCTTCTTGTTGATCTTTTGTATTCTGTTTTCCATTATCTTGTTGAGGATTTTTGCATCTATGTTCATTATGGAGATTGGCCTGTAGTTCTCTTTTTGAGTTGGGTCTTTCCCTGGTTTTGGAATCAAAGTAATACTTGCTTCCAGGAAAGAATTTGGAAGCCTTGCTTCCCTTTGAATTTTCTTGATGAGTTTAAAGAGTAATGGTGATAGTTCTTCTTTAAATGTCTTGTAGAATTCAGCAGTGAAGCCATCAGGACCTGGACTTTTGTTTGTTGGTCAATTTTTTATCACATTTTTAATTTCACTCATTGTAATTGGGGTGTTTAGAATTTCGATATCATCTTCATTTAATTTTGGCAAATTGTATGTATTTAGGAATATGTCTATTTCTGTGGCGTTTTCCACTCTATCAGAGTTCAGGTTCTCAAAGTAGGTATTGATGATGCTCTGGACTTCTGCTGGGTCTATTGTGACTTCACCTTTTAGGTTCTTAATTGCATGGATTTGAGCATTTTCTTTCCTTTTTTTGTTAAGGTTGGCTAAGGGTTTATAGATTTTACTTATTCTTTCAAAAAACCAACACCTTGATTCATTGATTTTTTTGTATCATTCTGTTAGTCTCTATTGTGTTGATTTCTGCTCTGATCTTTATAATTTCCTCTCTTGTATGAGCTTTGGGTTTGTTATGCTCTTCTTTTTCTAGGAGCTTGAGGTTCTGCATTAGGTTATTTATCTGAGTTCTCTCTGTTTTCCTAAAATGGGTATTCACTGCTATGAATTTTCCTTGTAGAACTCCTTTCATTATGTCCCATATATTCCTGTATGTTGTACTGACATTATCATTTACTTGTAGAAACTGTCTAATTTCTTCTTTAATTTCCTCTGTGATCCATTGGTTGTTCAGGACAGTGTTATTCAATTTCCAGGTGTTTGTGGGAGTTTTGCAGTTTCTTATGTTATTGGTCTCCAATTTTATTGCACTATGGTCTGATAATATACACAGGGTAACTTCAATTCTTTTACATTTTCTTAGACATGTGCTATTAGCTAGCATGTGGTCTATTTTGGAGAATCACCCATGTGCAGCTGAAAAGAATGTGTATTCTGATTTTGTGGGGTGGAATACTCTGTAAACATCTCTTAAGTCCATTTGTTCAATAGCTTGGTTCAGTTCTAGAAATTCATTGTTAATTTTTTTCCTAGATGATCTGTCTATTTGTGATAGAGGGGTGTTGAGGTCCCCCACTACAATTGTGTTAGTGCTTATTTGGTTTTTCATGTCCATTAATAGTTGGGGGCATTCATATTTGGTGCATAAATATTTAGGATTGTCATCTCTTCCTCTTGGATTGTTCCCTTCACAAGGTTCGAGTGACCATCTTTGGCTCTCTGAATTAGTTTTGATTTGAAGTCTACTTTGTCTGCAAATAAAATTGCTACCCTTGCATTTTGGGGGGGTTCCTGTTGTGTGGAGAACTGTTTTCCATCCTTTTACTTTCAGTCTATAAATTTCTTTTTGAGTTAGGTATGTTTCTTTTATATAGCATATTTTTGGATTTTGCTTCCTAATCCATTCTGGCAGTCTATTTCTTTTGATTGGTGAATTGAGACCATTAACATTTATAGTTATAATTGAAAGATATTAACATCCTTGTCATGATGTTTTACTATTGTTGGCTTTTTTATTTCTTTTCTTTTTCCCCTTTTCCCTTTAGTTTCTTACCATGCCTGGTGGTTTCCCTCTGTTGGGCCTCATGGAGTTGTGACAATCACTGTCTTTTTCTAGGATATTGCTTAGAATATTTGGAGTGCTTGTTTGGTGTTCATGAAATTTCTTAGGTGACCATTGTCATGGAAGTATCTAATTTCCCCATTGATTTTGAAACATAATTTTGCAGGATACAGTAGCCTAAGTTGGAAGTTATTTTCTTTTAGGGCTTGAAATACTTCACTCCATGCTATCCTGAATTTGAGGGTTTGTGTTGAAAAATCTGCCATGATTCTGATTGGCTTTCCTTTGTAGGTGGTTTATTTCTTTTCTCTAATTGTTTGTAGGATTTTGTTCTTCTGTTGGATTTCTGGGATCTTGACTATTATATGTCAAGGCATAGAATTTTTTGATCATAGCTACTTGAAGTTCTATATGCCTCACTTATCTGTATATCCAATTCTCTACTTCTGTCTGGGAAGTTTTCCACTATTACTTCCGTGAACAGTTTTTTATGTCAATTGTACTTTTTCCTGTTTTTTCATGACCTCCTATTAGTCTTATATTATTCTTCTTTGCATCATCTACCAGCTGCAGGATTGTTTTCTCATCCCTTACTATTTTTAATAAATCTCTGTTTTCATCGTCCTTCACCACAATCCTGTCTTCTATATCTGATACTCTATCTTCAGATTTTCTTAGTCTGCTCTGCATTCTTTCAAGGGAGTTTTTGATCTCCTGAATATCTGTTTGAATCTGTTCCATGGATTCCATTTCTTTATTATGCTGGGCATTCATGGCTTCCAGCATGTTTCTAAGCTCATCTATTTTTTTTTTTATCTGTTTCTGTTCTAGAGCCTCTAATCATGTCTTTCCCTCTGCTCACCATCTCTGTAGTTATCTGGGAGATTATTTCTGCTTTGAATTTTTCTAGAGTCTCACTCATCTGTTTTGTTACTTCCTTTTCTTTCAGTTCAGGGTGTTCAGGTGGTTGATTATCAGACTTTTCCACCTCGTTTCCCTCAGAATTTGCCTTTTGTAGGCTGGAAGTCTGAGTTTGTGCCTTGCTTAAATGTCTTCTCATTTTTGTTTTTGGTACTGTCCTTGGTTTAATTCCTGGTTTGATACTTCAAAATTGCTTATTGTAAATATCTTTGTTGCTTGTGTTTAGAACCCTTGTGGAATGATTGCTTTTCAGAGGTGTTTTCCAGATATACCCGGTCTTTAGGTTTTGGGTCTCTAATGACTCTGAGGTGTCTCATTTTCATTATACCAGCAAGGAAAACTGATTATATCAACCACAACACTTTAGCCCAAGTGGTACAATCAGCAATACAATAGCATCAAGTACCTTTTAGAAAATGATAATTTGTGGTGGTTCTTAATCTATCACCTTTAACTGTGTGAATTAAATCAAGATCAAGGACCAATCCAACATATGTTTATAGTGAATAAACTCTTCAATATAGCAACTTTACTCTTCAGGATGGGGAGTCAGGAGGGAGAATTTGGTAGATAGAGGGATAGGGGAAGGTTAGCAGTGAGGCCGGAGAGCACAGGTAAGAGAAGGAGAGAGAAGAAAAGAAAAATAAAGTAGAAATATGAATTAGGACCAGAACAGTAACACAAGGGGAGATGAAGAACAATGTGGGACAGCAAGGGAGTGAGAGAGAGAGAAAGAGAGAACGAAAAGAGGAAAAGAAAAAAGAGAAAAATAAAAATTTTCAAAGAGTAGAAAAAGGAAAAAATCAAAAATAAGAGCAAAAAAATAGTGGTAATTTTGAAAATAACAAATAAAAGATAAAAATGAAGGACCTCCTTCAGGGAATGTCTCTGCTGTCACAATAGACAACATGGGCAGCAGTGTGCAGATATAAGTCAATGAGTCTCAGTAAGCCATTCGCAGACCCATGGGATTCAGGCAGATTTCTGGCTGCAAGTCCCAAGTTGAGCTCCTTGTCCTCCTGCAGGGTTGAACTGTGCAAGATTCTACTGCAGGTTCCAGCTGCCTTTCCCCTGAAAATAGTGTAGGTTCCGATGGGAGGTGATGATCCCTCCAACTTACCAAGTACAGTGGTCTGGTGTGCCTTTACTGCAGAGATTTTCTTCACTTTTCCAGTGGGCTTCAGTTTTCATCAGGGAGCCTGAGTGAGGCCCTCTCTCTGTTGTTCACTTCTGCAGCTCAGGACAATGGCCTTTATGTCCTGCTGTGCCTCTGTAGTGTGGAACCCAGTTACCTGCCCAGCCAAGAGGCCAGAGGTGGGGGGGGGTGCCTATTGTTGCAGGCACTTACATGGCTAGGCTGCAGCTGGTGGGCATGCCTGGGGGCTCTCATAGTCTCCTGGATGCAAACGGGTGGGGCGAGCCAGATGGAGCAGTGTGCAGCCACCCATGACTATTCTGACCGCAAGGCCAAGCTGGCGGCTGGTGGGTGATGACATCTTATAACAAGATTGACGTTGTGAAATTATCACCGTATTTTAAATTACACACATGACAGAACATTATCCTTTCTGAATCTAACATTGTGCTTAAATTATATATAATTGATGAACAAATGCTTGTGGTGATTAAATATCCTCATGCTCTTCTTTGGGGTTTGATTAATCAGACTGCATTTCTTCCATAGTTTCTGACAAGCAACTCTTAAATTTTCATGGTTTATGGAGTGAAAGGCAAATTTACTCATGTTGAATAAAAATACACCTTTTGAAAATATTGATGGACTCTTAGAAGCTTCAAATATTTTCCCAAACATGAGGCCCATAGCAAAATGTTTATTTTTGGAGTTGTCTGAGATTTCATTCCAACATTTTATTGTTAAAACTTTGATCTCAGATAAAAGGGTGACAGCAATTTTCCTGAAGCTGTAGCCCAAAGAGAATGCTTGAACACTTTAAGTGCTTTGTAGGTTGCATTTGCAGTTGATAGTAAATAAACAAGCTGGAATCCTGCATAGGCAGATATTGAGATACACATCAGAGGATTCATTGGAGTACCGTCAGTGATTTGGATTGTGTACTCATGCATTAACTGGTAAATATTATTTTGCCCTTTGCTTGCCATGCAACTTGAGTTTCACACAGTCCATTCATCCTAAACAGAAACACACGGCACTACTGATTTTTCATTCCTCCTCCTGAGCTCCTATATTTGCACGGAGATTCTCCAGTGGACCTGGAGCACGTGAAATGCTCAGCACAGTAGATGTTGTCAACCCTGCAATCAGGTTTTCCTCAGTGCGATTTCGTATTTTGTCTTTTTTTCTATTACAAGGCTTTCAACCTCAGCTCATGGTGACTTAGGAGTGGATGATGCATTGTAGGGTCAGGGACAGCTGCTTTGGACATTGCAGGACATCTGCCAGCACTCATGACTCCTGTCTGCCCGATGCCAGTTCCTTTAACTCCAACTAGAATACAAACCCAAATTGTGTGCAGGCCTCACACGTGATGTGGCCACAGGTAGGTTTAGAAAGGGAAAATTTCTGCTCATTTTGAGGATAGAAACTCTGCTGCTTTGATATGAACAATCTTACTCTTTGTTTTCAAAATCATAAATCTCATGCCTTCACCTTTCCCTGTAAATGCTGCTGCTATTGATCTGAAGATCTCACTGAGCAACTCTCCAACTTCTGCATATTTCAGTTACAATGGTTAAGTGAGAAGATTCAAGCAGACTTAGGTCATAACTCATAGTGACATAGACAGTGGGCTGGGAAAATCCACACATAGGTGCCAGCATAAACACACTGACATTTACACCTCTGTGTGTGTTTCAACATCACTGACATTTGAAACTTAGAGCTGACGCTCAACTTCATTTTTATTCGATGCTGTTTTGTTCTCCATATGATACGTTACTATCTTCTCTGTTTTACTACACCATCATTACAAATGAGCCCACTGAAACTTCAGCCAGTGAGTGAGTAATTTTTGAACTTTAGCATAAATATTCCTGAAAAGAATAATTCCCCACATCCTCACATCTTCTTATTAATATGCAAAAAGTCTCATAACTTTTAATTAATACACAATCGACCATCAAGAGTTGGGTAATTAATACTAAGACAGGTGACAAGGATATGTTTCTCTTATTAAATATACAGACATGGGCAGATACCACACAAATTTAATATAATACCAATGTTTTGGACACAAAAAAACATGCAGCGGGATGTAGGAAAGAACACTAAATTTGGGTAATTTCTAGGAAAAAGAATGCTCCCTTGGAATCATTATGCTAAATGAAATAAATGAGACAAGTAGTTAAATATTTCATGGTTTATTTAACATGAGAAATTCCAAATATTAATAATTTAAGGAATAGAATAAAGGATATATATATATATATAATAACACACAGGGAGATAAACATTTTGAAGACAGAAAGGAAAGGTGGTCTAGGAATGGAGAGAATGGTGGGGAAAGAAACAGGAGTGAAGTGAAAGGGTGAGATGTCATATATATTCCGGCTCCCCAGAATAAATGTATGTATTATGTGTTAGAAACCTATACAGCAAAGAAAAAGAAAAGACTACAGAAGATTCCACACCGTGCTCATGCTCAGTTTTAGACTCCTAAAAGTTCTACTTCAGGTAAGAACAGCCTTTTTGGAATAAAGTTGAGAGACATTATGTCCCGTAAATTTGAGCCCTGACTTCATGTCACACAGTTCAACTTTTCCATTCAAGTTCAAGTAAAATTTGCTTTCGAGTTGAACCATGTCATGCAGATCAGTTCATACTGGCTCGAACACCGAACATGATGGAACAAAAGTCTCTGATACCCACAAGTGCCTCAATCTTCTGCACGTTGTCTGCTGCAGTGTGAGTGGTGAACCACGTGGTTCTAGCCCTGAAAAGGAAAATTCCCATTAGAACAGAGGACCTATGTTTTTTGCAGCCCAAACAAAATTATAGTAATTGCAACTATACAAAGAAGAAAAATAAATAAATCTCATATTCTTGAAGAAGCTAGGGTTCTAGTCCCTTCAAGGTACAAAACTAAGATAAAATAATGGCTCAAAGTCACATATAGAAGGATGGAGAGCTTTTAGGAAATAGCTGAGACAATGTTATCAAGTATTGTGGCAATTCTAAATCAGTTTGGACTTCACACCTAGAGTTAAATCTGGTGAAAATATAGAGACTTGGAGGCAGAATTATTATTTCATAGAAATGGAGATACATGGTCCTACATGCTCATGAGACTGGGTGCTCCCTTCTGAACCCTCGGATGGAGCACACACACACACATGCACACCCACGCTCACACACACTCACATGCATGCACAGAGCATGCGTGTAAAAGGACCTCCCCAGGATGATTTGGCTCATAGTCCCCGTGAGGGTGTGAGCTCCAATGGGATGGGGATTCCCAAGCAGCAACCAGACCTGGTGCAAGAGCCAGCAGCAGCATCTGCATGACCCTGGCCATTTCCTCCTCTCACTCAGAAGCTCAAAGCCTGCGTGGGAGGAGACTCAGACCTGAGTCCAGTGTGCTGCCTGGATGGTGGAGAGATTGCTCATAAACCAGTGACGCCTCATCTTATGACCTCATGTTTTCTCCAGACATCCACATTGGCAGGATTTCGAGGGCACTGTGCTGGGGCAGCCTTACTGCCCACTCGCTGGCCTCGAGAGGTTCCTCGGGTCTTCATAAAGAACACTTCCAGATGGGTGTGATCAGTCATGGAAAGGGGACTTGGGGAACTCTGAGGTCCCCTTCTTTTCAGGCACTGTTCCCCCTGCTCCACCTCCTGTCCCTCATGAGGTAAGCAGCTTTTCTCCCCCACACACTTGGCACCTGATGATCCTATTTTAAAGGCAGCTGATTGTGGACTGAAGCCCTTCAAACCACAGGACAAACTACTCTTTAATTGTGGGTGCCATGTATTTTTTCCCAGATAGGGAAGCTAAGGAATACAGGCAAAAGGCTTGATTTTTCCCTTGTGCCCTGAGTTCAGAATTGGAGGACGAAATACAAGACATGTATCTGCAATGCCTATGTTATTTTATTATGTATATTCAGATATATAATATCTGAATATATGTATATGCTGGATATATGATTATTTTTCTGATAGATGCTGGCTTGTTACAAATGTGACAACAAAGTCCACCTACAGAGTGGGGTAAAGAAAAGAAAATTCCTCCCCCACTGTGGGAGGCTGGAAATCTGAGGTCCAGGTGTGGGCAGGGCTGGCTCCTCCCATGCCCTCTCCTTGGCTGGTAGACATGCACATCGCCTTTGCCTTGCGCCCACACAAGATCTTCTGTGTGTTTGCCAGAATTTTGAATATCTCTTAATATGACCAATTATTTTCCTAGTATAAGAACCCTTTCAATTTTGTATTAGGGCTGTGCTTAAGTGACTCCGAGTAAAGCAATAAGATTCACATGCATATATAATATGATAAGTATTTTAATTTTTTGAAGAAATATAGTAAAAGACACATTACCACTCACCCTCACAGTTATCCCAATCATTCTGAACACATGTATCCCACTGTACTTACCACTGTTTGAAGCAATTCTGGAAGTGCTGTGCTTTTGAGTGTGGTTATTTGCACTGTCCTGGCTGCATTGCTGTCCTAGATTGATTCAGAACATGGACATTTGCTGGTCGTTTTGAGTTCGGGAAAGAGTCAGAAGCAGAACTGTGTGATATTCATTCAACAGGCTGGCTGAGGACCCACTGTTGTGTTTTTATGAGCCTTCCTTTCTTTTGCATGGCAGGCAGTAGCAGCACTCCGTGTGTTTTTCATCATGCATTTTAAAGACTCTTAGGAAAGAGTCCTTCCAGAACTACTTCAGAAATTGACAAGAACAATGTGTATCCCATGGGATGGTAAGAGGGAGCATTTTAAAAAGAATTAATGGCTATGTGTTAAGTGCTGTACTAAATGTGTTCTTGACCGTGCACTGTATATTTCTTGTTGAACTGTAATTAATTTGACCAGTACAACTTAAATATACATAATGATCACATTAGTCAAAGGAAGTTGGACATGTACACGTTATGTTTCAATTCCTCTTTGCTCCCAATTCTCTCCCCTTCCTTCCACGCCCTACAAAAAAAAAGAGAAAGGAAGTAAATGTAATGGAAAGAAAGATTTTGTAAATGTTCGTTGCATATTTTAAACCCACCTGTTTGCAGTAGAGAGTGATTACATGGCTGGTGGAAAGTTGGTACATGTACATCTCAATTCTTTTTACTTATTCTCTCTTCCATCCGCTATCTTCCCTTCCCTCCATCTCTAATTCCCTTCCCCTTTGAGAAAGGTCTCTCTCCCTACTTCTTTTATGTATTTTTTAAAAAATCTTGGTCCTCTTTTACACATTATGTTACTCATATGAAAGACCACATTCAATTTTAAGTTTGTGCATTTGGTTTATCTTATTTAACATTATGGTCTATAGTTGCTTCCATTTTCCTACGAATAACTCAAGTTTATCCTTTATGACAGAGTAGTGTAAATACCCGATTTTCCTTATCTATTCATCTGTGATACACTTTCAGGCTGTTACACTCAGTGAGAAAGAACCAACCAGAGACCGATATTAAATCCACACAGGAGTTTATTACTGGCCGGGACCCGAGCCGAGCATCAGACTCAAGCCCCGACTTGGGGGAGACAAACATGTTTTATACCCCTTTGAGGCCAACAGTTTCTAGGCCCCCCTATGGGATAGAACTAGCAAAGCAAGCAAAAGGTACAGAAGCTGAAGGTCCTGCTGTTAGAACATTTGTCAAACAATAGTTGATTAATTGTTGTTTCTAAGAGACTTTCTAAGGGGAGGAGGTTTCTAAGCTTCCTCCTTCTAAGTTCATCTAAAGGGCAGGCAGGTGGGTTGTCCAGCAGCAATATGGAGTCTGTTTTGCTAACTAGGGTCCTTCACAGGTGACCTCCCAGATTTAGCTCCCATATAATATCAGTATTCATGTACCACTGCAATTTGGTGTCTCCAACACTGTTGGGAAGATACCTACAACAATAATAACTAGGTCAATTGAAATTTCCACCGTTCTCCTTTAATGATTTCTGTAGCCACTTCTGCCTTGGGGCTACCTAAGCAAAATTGTAAACATACTTCAAAATTAGCCTTTCTTCCTTCAAATTGTGAGTGCTGGGTAGAGTGGATGCTTGACTCAGGAACTCAATTTGTTCCCGAGGGCTGGTTGTAACTCAAGTTGGTTAGTGAAGGGTCAGGCTCCTCCACACAGCCTTCAGAGTCTCTCTCCTGCCCACGGCCAGAGCTCAGGGTCCTTAGAGAGACCCTGGCCCAGGATTTCTCAGTGAACCTCACACAGGAAAGTATTCTGTCCTGTTCCTTCCAGAGCTCTTTAAGGGTTAAATCTGTATTTGAGACGATCTGGAAACACAAGTGGCAGACATTAGGGTTAGGTTTAGCTCTTGATCATTGTGCATATAATGTAGTGTTAAGTGTAGCTTTCCTGGTGATTTGTTGATTAATTTGGCATCTATATGCATCAACAGACAATGGCTACTAGATCTTTTTTGTTATTGCCCTTATCAAGTTTTTATCTCAATATATTGAGAGGAATTTCATTTATTGTTGAACACTGTAATGAGAACTACCATTACTTTTTTCTTTAGGTGTGGAGACAATTTAGCAGTGAAGGTAAATGTTGAGCACCTGATGTGGGAAGGTTTTTTATTAGGGGTTCAGTTTTGCAATTGGAAACTGACCTGTTTACATTTACTACTCTTTCATAGCTCAGTTCTGAGAGGATCTTGTTCCAAGGAATTTGTCCATTTGTTTTTGGCTGTCCAATTCGTTGGCACAAAATGGATCCCATAATAATGTCTCATGATGTTTAATATTCTTGTGGTCCCATTTGTAATGTTTTCCTTTTCATCTCAGAGTTTACATATTTGAGTCCTTTCTCCCTTATTTTTGAAAAGTCTCATGATCTTTTGGAAGCCTAGCTGTCTGTTACATGGATTTTTTGTATTTTCATCTTCTGTCTCATTTATTTCTTCTTTGATATTTCTTATTTGTTGCCTTCAAATAAATTTGAGTTTAGTTTTATTCCTGTTTTTCTGTTCCTTGAGATGAAGCCATAGGTTGCTTACCTGAGACATTTCTCCTCTTTCGGTCTGGGTGTTGATCAGTACAAATTTGATTTTAGGACTGGTTTTGCTATGTTCCATAGGTTTCACTAGGTTTTCCACTCCATGTGTCTTAAGAATTACTTTAAATTTCAGTTTTATTTTCTTCCCAGAGCCAAAGATTTTTCAAGAAAAAATTTAACTTACATCCAATTGTGTATTTTCCAAAGTTTTCTTTTTATTCATTTCTAGCCATATTGTGCTTTGTTCATAAATGATACTCAGTGAATTTATTTTTTTAAGTCATGGACATGTCTTTAGTGGTCTTCATATGACCTGTCGTGGAAGATGTTCCACGTTGCGATGAGGATGCTTGATGGAACACTCCATACATGCCTGTTAGGTTATTTTGTCTAATTTGAAATTTAAAACAGATGCTTCTTTGTTAATTTGTTTGTTAATTTCTCTCTTGATAAACTGTTCATTGCTGAGGATGAAGTCTTATAGATCCTATTATTGACTTGGAGTCTGTCTTTCCTTTTGGTTTATAAATATTCACTCTATTACTTGGATATTCTTGTATTGAATATATATACATATATCAGGATATATCCATATATATTAATATTTCAGGATATATATTCTCTGTACATAATCTTCTCGAGGTGCATTGAGCGTTTCATTTTGTACAATGACCGTCCATGTCTTCTTTTATGTCTCCTTTCCTGAAGTTGCCTTGAGGTTTGTTTCATCTGATTTTAGCATTCTATGTCTATAATTTTGACTTCACTTCCCTTGAGATATATATTCCGTCCCTTTACATTAGTTTATTACTCTCAGTGTCTCCTAAGAGATGGAGTGTCAAGCAAAAACACACACACTTTGGGCTGGGGATTTAGCTTAGTGGTTTCACCTCCTGGCTCGCAAGATCAAGGTCCCAAGTTTGATTCCCAGTACAAACACACACACACACACACACACACACACATTTGTTCTAGTTTGTGTTCAGTCATGCTATGCCTTTTAATAAAATAATTTCTTCAAGTTTTATTCATAGAGATTATTGAGGAGTAAGACTTGCTTCAGGTATTATGTGAATCATTTCTAGATTACTGGGTTTTTTATTTTATTCATATTCACGCTCTTTTATTATTTCAGTAGTGGGTCTTGATTTCTTCCCTTAATTTTTTGACCCATATTTAGAAGATTTTATTTTTGTGCAAGAGAGACATTTTCATTTATATAATTCAAAACTTCTGGATTCTGATTCTCTTGGGAGAGTTCTTATTTCATGTTTGTTGACATGATTTACTTATATTTTGCAGATGTTTGTAATTATCCAAATGTTTCTGCCTGTGAGTTATGGAACTAGAGGTAATGTTGCAATCTATCAGGTGAACGATAGGCCTTGCATCCCAATAGTCCCTCCCAGGACTTTTTAAAAAAGTATTGGGCCATCCATCCTCACTTCTCAAGAGACATATAACAAAACATTTGGATTACTGCATAAAAGTGAACTCAGTCCTAAGGAAGTTCATGTTTTTCCTTCTGAGAATGACACAACCAGAAATTGTGCAATTATTCTTAATAAAAACCATCTGCTGTTCAGTCAAAGATCCAGGTTTTTTAATAGTTGAATAATTTTCAGCCCACCACGACCAGAAGGTGCAGGGTGAGGACCCCAGTGTGACTTGGAGCCCCCTCTCTGTCCCCTCACTCCACACAATGTGACTAGCCCTGTCCATTCCCCCCTCCTCCCCTGCCACCTGGCTGTGCTGCTACCTGGTTCCACACTACAGAGGCACAGGGGGTCATAAAGGCCATTGTCCTGTGCTCCACAAGATAGAGCAGAAGTGAGAAACAGAAAAAGAGCCTCTCTCAGGCTCCCTGATGAAAACTGAAGCCCACTGGAAAAGTGAAGAGAATCTCTGCAATAAAGGCACACCAGACCACTGTATTTGTTGGAGGGATCATCACCTCCCATCGGGATCTGGGCTATCTTCAGGGGAAGGGCAACTGGAACCTGTAGTAGAACCTCGCAGAGTTCAAACCTGCAGGAAGACCGGGAGCTCAACTTGGACTTGCAGCCAAAAATCTGCCTGAATCTCACAGGTCTGCGACTGGCTTGCTGAGACTCATTGACTTCTCTCTGCACACTGCTGCCCAAGTTGTCCATTGTGATATCAGAGACACACCCTGAAGGAGGCCCCTCATTTTTATTTTTTGTTATTTGAATAAAATTTTTTCCCCTTATTTTTAATTCTTAATTTTTATTTTTTTCTATTTCTTTCAAATTTTTATTTTTCTCTTATTTTTTTCTTTTTCTTTTCTTTCTCTCTCTCTCTCTTTCTCTCTCTCTCTCTCTCTCTCTCTCTCTCTCTCTCTCTCTCTCTCTCTCTCTCTCTCTCTCTCTCTCTCATTCTCTCACTGTCCCACACTGTTATTCATCTCTCTTTTTGTTCCTTTCTGGACCTAATTTGTATTTCTCCTTTATTTTTCTTTTCTTCTCTCGATTATCATTAGTTTTAAAGGAAAGTAAATATGGTGTCTAACCTCCCTATTGCTGTTAGGTTGTTCTGTTCTCGTCTTTGTTCTTTCATTCTGCCTTTTCCTCTTGCCTTCAACAGTTTCTTAGAGTTTGCATGATCTTCCTGTGTCTTCTGGCCTCACTGCTAACCTTTCCTGATCCTTCTACCTGTCTGTCCCTCCCACCCCAACTCCTTCTAACTCCCCATCATGAAGGGTAAAGTTGCTATACTGAAGAGTTTATTCACTATAAACATATGTTGGGTTGGTCCTCAATTTTGATTTAATTCACACAGTTAAAGGTGATAGATTAATAACTACCTCAAACTGTCATTTTCTAAGCTGTGTTTCCTGCTATGGTGTAGCTGATTGTATCATTTAGGCTAAGATGTTGTGATTGACCTAATCAGTTGTCCTTCCTGGAATAATGAAAATAAGACATCCTTGGAGTCATTAGAGACCCAAAACCTAAAGACCAGGTATATCTGGTAAACACCTCTGAAAACCAATCATTCCACAAGGGTTCTAAACACAAGCAACAAAGATATTTACAATAAGCAATTTTGAAATATCAAACCAGGAATTAAACCAAGGACAGTACCAAAAACAAAAATGAGAAGACATATAAGCAGGGCACAAACTCAGACTTCCACCCCACAAAAGGCAAATCCTGGGTGAAACAAAGTAGAAATATAAGATAATCAACCACCTATACACCCTGAAATGAGAGCACAGGAAGTAACAAAACAGATGAATGAGGCTCTAGAAAAATTCAAAACGAATAATTTCCCAGATAACTACAGAGATGGTGAGCAGAGTGAAAGCCATGATTAGAGGCTCTAGAAGAGAAACAGATAAGAAAATAGATGAGCTCAGAACCATGCTGGAAGCAATGAATGCTCAGCAGAAGAAAGAAATGGAAACCTTGATTGTCCAACAAAAGAAAGAAGTGGAATCCATGAAACAGATTCAAACAGATATCCAGGAGATTAAAAACTCCATTGAAAGCATTCACAGTAGACTAAGGGAATGTGAAAATAGAGTATCAGATATAGAAGACAGGATTGCAGTTAGAGACCATGAAAACAGAGATTTCTTAAAAATAGTAAGGGACCACAAGAAATCAATCCAGCAGCTGCTAGATGATGCAAAAAAGAATAACATAAAACTGATACAAGGCCATGAAAAAACAGGAAAAAGTACAATTGACATAAAAAACTGTTCACAGAAGTAATAGTTGAAAACTTCCAAGACAGAAGTAGAGAATTGGATATACAGATAAATGAGACATACTTAACTCCAACTAACCATGATCAAAAAAAATCTACACCTAGACACATAACAGTCAAGATCCCAGAAACTCAACAGAAGAACAAAATCCTACAAGCCTTTAGAGAAAAGAAAAAAAATCACCTACAAAAGAAAGTCCATCAGAATCACAGCAGACTTCTCAACACAAACTGTCAAGTCAAGAAGAGTCTAGAGTGACATATTTCAAGCCCTAAAAGAAAATAACTTCCAACCTAGATGGTTGTATCCTGCAAAATTATCTTTCAAAATCAATGGGGAAATTAGATATTTCCACGACAATAAACACCTGAGAAATTTTATGAACGCCAAACCAACACTCCAAAAAATTCTAAGCAATATCCTAGTAAAAGTCAGTGAAGGCCACAACTCTATGAGGCCCAACAAAGGGAAGCCACCAGGCAAGGTAAGACACTAAAGGGAAAGGGGGAAAAACAAGAAACAAAAGAGCCGACAACAGTAAAACATGACAAGGATGAATCAATATCTCTCAATTATAACTATCAATGTTAATGGCTGCAATTCACCAATCAAAAGAAATGGACTGACAGAATTCATTAAGAAGCAAAATCCAGCAATATGCTATATACAAGAAACACACCTAACTCAAAAGGAAATCTATAGACTGGAAGTAAAAGGATGGAAACAGTTCTCTGTGCAACAGGAACCCAGAAAAAAGCAGGCATAGCAATCTTATTTGCAGACAAAGTAGATTTCAAACCAGAACTAATTAAGAGAGACAAAGATGGTCACTACATCCTTGCGAAGGGAACAATCCAAGAGGAAGAGATGAGAATCCTAAATATATATGCACCAAATATGATTGCCCTCAACTATACAAAACACATATTAATGGACATGAAAAACCAAATAAGCACTAATACAATAATACTGGGGGACCTCAGTACCCCACTATCACAAATAGACAGATCTTCTAGACAAAATTTAACAATGAAATTTTAGAACTGAACCAAGCTATTGAACAAATGGACTTAATAGATGCTTACAGAATGTTCCACCCCACAAAATCCGAATACACATTCTTTTCAGCTGCACAAGGGTCATTCTCCGGAATTGACAAAACACTAGCTCATAGGACATGTCTAAGTAAATGTAAAAGAATCGAAGTTACCCCCTGTATATTGTCAGACCATAGTGCAATAAAATTGGACATCAATAACATAAGAAACCGCAAAACACCCACAAACACATGGAAATTGAACAACACCCTCCTGAACAACCAATTGGTCACAGAGGAAATTAAAGAAGAAATTAGTTTCGACAAGTAAGTGATAATGCCAGTACAACATACAGGAATCTATGGGACACAATTAAAGCAGTTCTACAAGGGAAATTCATAGCAGTGAATGCCCATATTAGGAAAATAGAGAGAACTCAGATACATAACCTAATGCAGAACCTCAAGTTCCCAGAAAAAGAGGAGAATAACAAACCCAAACTTGTACTAGAGAGGAAATTATAAAGATCAGGGCAGGAATCAATGCAATGGAAACAAACAGAACGATACAGAAAATTAATGAATCAAAGAGTTAGTTTTACAAATGAATAAATAAAACTGATAAGCCTGTAGCCAACCTTATCATAAAAAGGAAAGAAAGGGCTAAAAGCCATGCAATTAAGAGTGAAAAATGTGAAGTCACAATAGACCCAGGAGAAATCCAGAGGATCATCAATACCTACTTTGAGAACCTGTATTCTACTAAAAGGGAAAACACAGAAGAAATAGACAGATTCCTACATACATATGAATTGACAAAGCTAAATGAAAAAGATATGGAAATTCTAAACTCCCCAGTTACAATGAGTGAGATTCAAAATGTAATAAAAAATTTAGCAACAAAGAAAAGCCCAGGTCCTGATGGCTTCACTGCTGAAATTTGCAAGACATTTAAAGAAGAACTATCACCATTACTCTTTAAACTCTTCAAGGAAGTTGAAAGGGAAACAAGGCTTCCAAATTCTTTCCTGGAAGCAAGTGTTACTTTTATTCCAAAACCAAGGAAAGACCCAACCAAAAAACAGAACTACAGGCCAATCTCCATAATGAACATATAAGCAAAAATCCTCAACAAGATATTGGGAAGCAGAATACAGAGGGTCATCAAGAAGATCATACATCCTGACCAAGTTGGATGCAAGGATGGCTCAACATTTGTAAATCAATAAATGTAGTGCATCATATCAACAGAGTCAAGGACAAAAAACATATGATCATCTCAAGAGATGCAGAAAAGGCATTCACCAAAATCCAACACACATTCATGATAAAAATCCTACAGAAAATTGGAATAGAACATCTTTATCTCAACTTGATTAAGGCTATCTATAAAAAACCAACAGCTAACATCATACTAAATATTCAAAAACTGAAAACTTTCATCCTAACATCAGGAGCAAGACAAGGATGCCCACTATCACCACTCCTGTTCAATAAAGTTCTGGAAACATTAGCCACAGCAATTAAAAAGAGAAAGAAATAAAAGTAATAAAGACAGGAAAAGAAGAAGTTAAACTGTCATTATTTGCTGATAATATGATACTTTACATAGAAGACCCAGAAAACTCAGCCAAAAGACTTCTAGACTTAATTGACAGATTCAGTAGAGTAGCTGCATATAAGGTCAACACTCAAAAAACAATAGCTTTCTTATACACCAATAGCAGACTCACTGAGAGAGATGTTAGGGAAATAATTTCTTTTACAATAGCATCCAGAAAAATGAAATATCTAGGAATCAATCTTAAAAAGGAAGGAAAAGACCTCTACACTGAAAACTACAGCACTCTAAAAAAGGAGATCGAAGATTATATAAGAAAATGGAAACGCTCCTGGGTAGGAAGAACCAATATAGTGAAAATGGCCATACTTCCAAAGCTGCTATATAGATTGCATACTATGCTGATTGAAATTCCAACAATATACTTCACAGAACTAGAGAAAACAATCCAAAAATTCATTAGGAACCAGTGGAGACAAAGAATAGAAAGAGCAATTCTAGACAATAGAGACATGGCTTGGGATACCACAATCCCCAAATTGAAACTATACTATAAAGCTACAGTGATAAAAACAGCATGGTACTTTCAAAGAAACAGACCCGAGGATCAGTGGAATAGTTTAGAAGATGCAGAAACAACTCCAGTCATACTCAGCCACCTCATCTTTGAAAAGGAGCCAACCACCCTCATTGGAGGAAAGATAGCCTATTTAATAAATGGTTTTGGAAAAACTGGATTTCAACCTGCAAAAGATTAAAACTAGACCCATACCTATCACCATGTACTAAATTCAGATCAAAGTGGATTGAAGATCTAAATATTAAGACAGAAACACTAAACTTGCTGGAAGATAAGTTAGGTAGAACTCTTGATGACATTGGCATAGGAAAAGACTTTATGAGTCATTTCAGTAGCACGAGAACTAGCACAAAGAATCAAAAACTGGGATCTCATCTTATTAAAAAAGCTTCTGCACTGCAAGAGAAACCACCAACAGAGCTGAGACAACCTACAATGTGGGAAAAAATTTTTAGCAGCTGTACCTCAGATGGAGGTCTGCTATCTACAATATATAAAGAACTGAAAAAAATCAGATCCTCCAAATTCAAAGACCCAATTCACAAATGAGCATCTGAAATGAACAGACATTTCTCAGACAAAGAAGTAAAAGCAGGAAATAAACATATGAAAAAATGTTCAACATCACTGGTCATTCGAGAAATGCAGATGAAAACAACACTGAGATTCCACTTCACCCCAGAAAGAATGGCTGCTATCAAGAAATCAACCAATAACAAATGCTGGCAGGGATGTGAGGAGAAAGGAACCCTTCTCCACTGCTGGTGGGAGTGCAGACTGGTGCAACCACTGTGGAAATCAGTATGGAGATACCTCAGAGAACTAGGGGTAGAGGTCCCATTTGACCCCACTATTCCCTTGCTGGGGATCTTCCCCAAAGAATTAAAAGAATCATACCACAGTGATATATGTGCACCCATGTTCATAGCACCACGGTTTGTTCTAGCTAAAGCTTGGAAACAGCTCAAGTGCCCATCAACTGGAAACTGGATAAAGAAGACTTGTTTTTTTTAAACAAAATGGAGTAGTATTCACCCATAAAGAATGAGAAACATTTATAGCTAAATGGATGCATATTCAGGCCATACTCTTAAGTGAAATAAATAGGGCACACGTGTAAATACCAAATACTTTCTCTAGTGTGAGAAACTGAAAGTGTAAATAAGGACTAAAATGATTAAAATGAATAATTGATCATTTGAAATGGGAACAAAAGGTCCAAAGGGGTAGAGGTGGTGGGAGGGGAAGGGGAAAGGAAAGGAGGGAAAGGAAAAATTATGAGAAAAGAAAAAAATGGAAACAAAGTCTATGTAAATAGGGAAGGGTGGAGGGGGTGAAGGGCGCACAGGTAATGGGGGAAAAATAAGAACCAAGTTACATCATGGACAGGTACAAGCACCCAATGATAAATGTAAATGTATTGTTTTCATAAAATATACCAATAAAAGATTATAAGGAAAAAAACAGTTGAATAATGTTCATCAAATACATTTGTGTCTGAGTGCAATACCAATGCATTTAACCAATTAGGCTACAGCCACATCAGTTAGGGTACAGACAGAGATCACAAAAAGGCCAGGGCACAGGTTTATGACTTTGTAGAAAAGAAAAACACAATTGAAAATGAAAGGATATTGGGCCTTCATAGGAATGATTCAGATGTCTTGAAGAAGTTGGTTTTTAAATATTCTTGCCATGTTATCATCTGTGGAACAGCAAAAGAAACGCAACTGGAGTGTAGCTGAGTTGATATTAATGCCAGTGTTCATGGAAGTGGAAGTGACAGTAAAATCGATGGATGGGCAACTGAGTGGAGAGAATGCCGTAGACAAGACACTCCATAGGACTCCAGGTACATATGATGTGTGGGATTCCACAGGGAACACTTCCAGGGGAGAACATTAATTTTGCATCAGCTTGTTTCCAAAGTTACCTTGACAGTTTTCCAGGTATATGTTGATACTGACAGCCCAAGGCAACTGTATGCAAATTTACATCAAAAATGACTTCTGGATTCACAGGTGGAGTTACCAATGATTTGCCATGGCAAATTCACTACTCAACCTGGAATTCATCAGAGTCAAAAACACTTCAAGGTTTTGAAGGAATCATCTTTAACAAAATTTATTGACTTTGCCTGTACCAGAAAATAAACCTGTTCTTTTCCCTGGATCAGTTTAATTGTGTCAATGTTTCTACACATAGAATAAGCAGCGGGATCACTTAAGAAGAGACTTTTTATCTATTACATATGACAGATATTCTAAGACAAGCTTACAATCAGATTAAATTATCCAGTGATGTAAGCATCTTGTTTCTACTCACCCAAGCAAGGCGTTTACTCTGGATGGGAATCTGAGAGGGAAAAGAAAAAAGACAAATAAGATCATATAGCTATTAAGCAGATCTAAGAAAAATCAACAACAGTTTAAATAAAGTATCATTTGGATTACTGGTTCTGGCTCAGCAATTGTACTGAGTATGTTTTCCTTCAAAGTGTTTGTGGATATTGTGAGAGACATAGGGGAGACACTACCTGTTTCAATGCCATGCCTTGTTTTCCTGGGGAACCCTTTTTTGTCACTTGCCTCTTGAAGTGTCTGCTCTTCTTCCAGTGTCAAAAAGTCTCATTTTCCTGCATTTCATGAATGAGGCAGGAGAGCAGTGCTTACAGTCCTGCCTGATTTCTACTGCATCCCCCAGACCAGGCTGTGCTGGTGTGACCTGGGGAATCCCACCACCTCCACCCTCCATCAGGGCAATATGAAGTGATGGTGGAGTCCAGACATTGAATATCTCATCGCTTTTCAGTTCTTAGAACTGCTGAGGACCCAAAATTTCATTTATGCTGTGAATCTCAGTGTCACCAAATCATATGCAATCTCCAAACACATCCAGGACATGGAGATAGTTGTGTCTAAAAGATGGGAATCTCTCCACACTGGTGCTGCTCATTTTCCTCTATGTCTCCATCAATTCCCTGTCTTTCTACAACCCTAATCAAAGGAGGTGGGAAATGTTCTCAACTCCTCCCAAGCCTGCGAATCTCCCTCATCTTAGCACCAAGGAACAGCAAAACAAATATAAAACATTTCTTTCTTCTTTCTCAAACCAAGGTTCACCCTCATCTACCTGAAGTATGTGTCTAATACCAGGGAAGACTGAATGCTCCTATTGCTGCATGTGTGGAGTTCCAAGTAGTCAGAAACACTCAAATGCAGAGAGCATTGTGCTTAAGGAGCTGAATCTCATGTGCCCTTTCTTTACAGGGCAGCAGTTTCGAGTTTGGTCACTTGTAGAATAATTTCACTGAAGTGAAGTTTTTCAAGTACAAATGAACAGAGTCATGACTTTGAGAAACTAATTGTCCAGCTGAATTGTACTGGTGTATTATCCTTGACAATCATTTTTTTCAGCCAAGTCAGTACACATTGCCTCTCCAGGATGTATAATAAGTTTGCTTGCAATTTTTAGAAAAACATTTTTCTGGGTCCCCAGAGAGTTTGTGCAACTTTTCTTTCATAGACAATTTTCAGCACCCTTGACTTGAGAAAGGTTAAAATAGAAATCTGATATGTGAACACATTTATAAGACAGGTCTCTTAATTAAACAATGCAAAAACAGAAGACTTCTTCTAATTTAGAACATACCTGACATGTACATGTATATGTTTCTGTCCACAGGAAAAAGCTGCAGTACTTACCAGCCATTGATTTTTCTTCCCCATCCACATCGATGCTGTATATATATGGTTATGAGATCATCTTTGTTACTAAGGATTTGGAAAAAGTTTTTGCCTGTGAGTCTAATTGAAAGTGAAGTATTTTAAAACTCAAAAGAGTTATTTTCTCCCATTTCTTTCCCCTCCCTTGTTTGCAACATCATGGTAACACTTCTTCTTCAACAGTACTTCATTTCACCAACTTTGCTCCAACTGTTAGAATCAGTTAAGTCTGGCAGCTAGAGACCTAGGGACACACTTTACATATTACCTTCTTAGAATAGTGAACATTTCCAAACCTCAAATTTCATGATTATTAGTGTATCACATACTGTTTTATGATAGTAAAGATCTTGGTGCAAGATCCATAGGTGGATGATAGTTACAGGAAGCCTACCCTTCCTAACCAGGTCATCAAAGTTATTAAAGCATCAGGAACTTGACCTCCCAGTTCTCAAGTCCAAACAATATTGTATTATAATTCCAAGGCTATACTCTACAATGTATCATGTTAAACTTAAAATTAACATATGCTTAAAATTCACAACTCTCTGGTGTAGCACATAATAAAGAAAGTGGCACATGTGACACTTAGAAATTGATTGACTTAATTGTTATAGTTGTAGTTGCAATTCCATTATGCACTTGTATTATATATATATGAATAAAAATCTTCTTGAAAATTAGAAAACCATGATTTACCTTGCTTTTCACACAAGGAAGCATACACCAATTGGTCACAACATGCTACAGGTTTATTATTATTATTTTGTTGTTGTTGTTAAATTCTTTTATTGTTACATTTTAGGTATACAACACAATTACATTTCTCATTGGGAACTTGTACCTTTACATAATGCATCTTGGGTCTTATTTTTTCCCCATTCCTAGCCCTCCCTTCACCCCTCCACCCTTCCCTATTTACAAAGACTTTATTTCCATTTTTTTCATTTCTCAGCATTTTTCCTTTCCCTTCTTTCCTTTCCCCTGACCCTCCCACTACCCCTACCACTTTGGATCTTTTTTTCCTATTTTGCATAATTGATTATTCATTCTAATCATTGTAAATTTTAGGTATTCAATATAATGACACACATCGCTGGAAATTTACACCTTTACATAGTCTCTCTTGGTTCTTATTTTTCACCCTTGCCCAGCCCTCCCTTCAACACATCCATTCCTAAATATTTACAAACCTTTTGTTCCTATTTTTCCATTTTCTCATATCAATCCCATTCCCTTCTATCCTTTCCCCTAGCCCTCCCACTTCCTTCCCCTTTGCCCCTTTTCTTCCTATTTCACATTACCTATTATACATTTTAGTCCTTATTTACACTTTCAGTTTCTCACACCAGAGAAACTATTTGGTATTTATACATGTGTGTCCTATTTATTTCACTTGAGTATTGCCTCAATCTGCATCCATTTAGGTATAAATTTCTCTAATTTCTCATTTTTTATGGCTGAGTAGTACTCCATTTTATTAAAACACCACATTTTCTTTTTCCAGTCTCCAGTTGATGGGCATTTGGGCTGTTTCCAAGTTTTAGCTATCACCAACTGTGCTGCTATGAACATGGGTGCACATATATCACTGTGGTATGATTCTTTTAATTCTTTGGGAAAGATCCCCAGCAGTGGAATAGCAGGGTCAAATGGGACTTCCAGTCTTAGTCCTTTGAGGTATGCCCATACTGATTTAAACAGTGATTGCACCAGTCTACATTCCCACCAGCAGTGGAGCAGGGTTCCTCTTTTCCCACAGTCCCACCAGCATTTGTTATTGGTTGATTTCAGGATAGCAGCCATTCTTTCTGGAGTGAGGTAGAATCTCAGTGTTGTTTTCATTTGCATCTCTTGAATGACCAGTGATATTGAACATTTTTTCATGTATTTTTTGTTATTTCTACTTCTCTCTCTGGGAAATGTCTGTTCATTTTAGATGCCCATTTTTGGATTGGATCTGTAAATTTGGGAGGTCTGATCTTTTTAAGTTCTTTACAGATTCAAGATAGTAGACCTTTGCCTGAGGAAGAGCAGGTGAAGATTTTTTCCCACATTGTGGGTTGTCTCCTCACACTGCTGGTGGTTTCTCTTGCTGTGCAGAAGCTTTTTAATGAGAAGAGATCCCACTTGTTGATTGTTTGTGCTAGTTCGTGGGCAACTGAGGTTTTGTTCATAAAATCTTTTCCTACACCGATGTCTTCAAGAGTTCTACCTAACCTCTCTTCCAACTGGTTCAGTGTTTCTATTTTAATATTTAGATCTTTAATCCATTTTGATTTTAGTTTAGTGCATGGAAAGAGATATATGTCTAGTTTTAATCTTTGGCAAGTTGAAGCCCAATTTTTTCCAGCACCATTTATTAAAGAGGCTATTTTTCCTCCAGTGAAGGTGTTTGGCTCCTTTATCAAAGATGAGATGGCTGAGTGTGTCTGGTGTTGTTTCTGCATCTTCTAATCTGTTTCACTGGTCCTCAGGTCTGTTTCTTTGCCAGTACTATGCTGTTTTTTATCACAGTAGCTTTGTAGTAGAGTTGCAGGTTGGGGATTGTGATACCCCCTGCCATGTCTCTGTTACCTAGAATTGCTTTTGCTATTCTGGGTCTCTTCTTGTTCCAAATGAATTTTTGGATTGTTTGCTCAAGGTCTATGAAGTATGCTGCTGGGATCTCAATTGGAATTGCATTAAATCTATATAGAAGTTTTGGAAGTATGGCCATTTTCACTATATTAATCCTTCCTACCCAGGAGCAGGGGATGTCTGTCCATTTTCTGATACCATCTTCAATCTCTCTTTTCAGAGTGCTATAGTTTTCAGAGAAGAGGTCTTTGATTTCTTTCATTAGGTTGATTCCTAGGTATTTCAGTTTTTTGGATGCTATTGTGAAAGGAATTATTTGCCCTATTTCTCTCTCAGTGAGTCTGTCATTCGGTTAGAGGAAAGCTATTGAATTTTGTGTGTTAACTTTGTAACCAGCTACTTGACTGAATTTGGCTATTAAGTCTAGAAGACTTTTGGTGGAGTTCTTGGGGTCTTCTATATAGAGTATCATCTGCAAATAATTACAATTTGACTTCTGCATATCCTATCTTTATTCCTTTTATTTCTTTCTCTTTTCTAATTGCCATGGCTAATGTTTCCAGAAGTATATTGAACAAGAGTGGTGATAGTGGACATCGTTGTCTTGTTCCTGATTTTAGTGGGAAGGTTTTCAATTTTTGACCGTTTATTATGATATTGGCTGGGTTTTTTTCATAGATGGTTTTTATCAGTTTGAGGTAGCGGCCATCTATTCCAATTTTTTGTAGGGTTTTTATCATAAATGCATGTTGGATTTTGTCAAATGTTTTTTCTGTGTCTATGGAGATAATCATATGGTTTTTGTCCTTGGCTCTATTGATATAGTGTATTACATTGATTGATTTTCATATATTGAACCATCCCTGCATCCCTGGGATGAATCCCACTTGATCAGGGTGTATGATCTTCTTGATGATCTTCTGCACTCTGTTTGCCAGTCTCTTATTAAGGATTTTTGCATCTATGTTCATTAGTGAGATTGGCCTATAGTTCTCCTTTTTGGGTGCATCTTTCTCTGCTTTGGGGATCAAACTGATGCTTGTTTCCAGGAATGAATTTGGGAGTATTGCTTCCCTTTCAATTTCATTGAAGAGTTTAAACAGTAGTGGCAGCAATTCCTCTCTAAATGTCTTGTAGAATTCAGCAGTGAATCCATCAGGGCCCAGGCTTTTCTTAGTTGATGTTTTTAATTACGTTTTCA
The DNA here is from genome assembly GCF_053883595.1 of Heterocephalus glaber. NCBI lineage: Eukaryota > Metazoa > Chordata > Mammalia > Rodentia > Bathyergidae > Heterocephalus > Heterocephalus glaber. The sequence goes on from NW_028258189.1 coordinate 4,514,682, forward strand.
ATTTCATTGGTTGATATTGGGTTGTTCAGAATTTTTAGGTCTTCTTTGTTCAACTTTGGTAATTCATATGTATGTAGGAATCTGTCCATTTCTTCTGTATTGTCCATCTTATTGGCGTACAGGTTCTGGAAGTAGGTATTGATGATCCTCTGGATTTCTGCTGGGTCTGTTGTAATTTCACCGTTTTCATTCCTAATTGCATAAATTTGGGCCTTTTCTTTCCTTTTTCTGACAAGGTTGGTTAAGGGTTTGTCAGTTTTGTTGATTCTTTCAAAGAACCAACTCTTGGCTTCATTGATTTTTTTTGGTATCATTTTCTTAGTCTCCATTGCATTGATTTCTCCTCTGATCTTTATAATTTCCTGCCTTGCATGAGGTCTGGGGTTGTCCTGCTCTTCTTTTTCTAGAGGCTTGAGGTTCAGCATCAGGTTGTTTAATTGGGCTAGTTCTGTTTTCCTAATATGGGTATTCACTGCTATGAATTTCCCTTGTAAGACAGCTTTTATTGTGCCCCATAGATTCTGATATGGTGTATTGTCATTGTCATTTAATTGAAGGAACTGTCTGATTTCTTCTTTAATTTCCTCTATGACCCTTTCATTATTCAGGAGTGTGTTGTTCAATTTCCACATGTTTATGAAATTTTTCAAGTTTCTTTTGCTATAGATTCCCAATTTCATCACACTATGGTCTGATAACATACAGGGGATAATTTCAATTCTTTTGCACTTACTTAAACATGTTCTATGTGTGAGTATGTGGTCTATTTTGGAGAATGACCCATGTGCAGCTGAGAAGAATGTGTATTCTGATTTTGTGAGGTGGAAGACTCTGTAAACATCTGTTAAGTTCATTTGTTCAAGAGTTAGATTGAGTTCTAATATTTCATCACTTATTTTTTGTCTAGTTGATCTATCTATTTGTGACAGTGGTGTGTTGAGGTCTCCCACTACAGTTGTATTAGTGCATATATGCCTTTTCATGTCCGTTAGTATTTGTTTTATATAGTTGGGTGCACTAGTGTTTGGTGCATAGATATTTATGATTGTCATCTCTTCCCCTATGATTGTTCCCTTTACAAGGATGTAGTGTCCTTCTTCATATCTCTTAATCAGTGTTGGTTTGAAATGTACTTGATCTGCAAAGAGGATAGCTACTCCTGCTTTTTTGGGGGTTCCCGTCACATGGAGTATTGTTTTCCACCTTTTACCTTTCAGTCTATGAGTTTCCTTTTGAATGAAGTGTGTTTCTTGTATGCAGCATATTGTTGGATTTTGCTTCTTGACCCGTTCTGCCAGTCTATTTCTTTTGATTGGTGAATTGAGACCATTAACGTTGATGGTTATAACTGAAACGTATTGACTTGTCATTGTCATGACATTTTCTTTTTGTTGGGTTCTCCCCCTTTACATTTAATTTCTTGTCTGCCAGATGGGTTCATTGTGCTTTGCTTCCTGGGGTTGTGATCCTCAATGTCTGTTCCTAGGATATTGTGTAAAAATTTTTGGAGTGCTGGTTTGGTATTCACGAAGTTCCTAAGGTGCTCTTTGTCATGAAAGTATCTTATTTCTCCATCAATTTTGAAAGATAGTTTTGCAGGGTCCATCAATCTGGGTTGGAGGCTGTTTTCTTTTAGGGCTTGGAATATGTCACTCCAAGCTCTTCTTGCCTTGATGGTTTGTGTTGAGAAGTCTGCTGTGATTCTGATGGGCTTTCCCTTGTATGTGATGCGTTTCTTTTCTGTAACTGCTTGTAGAACTTTGTTCCTCTGTTGAGTCTCTGGAATCTTCACAATTATATGCCTATGTGTAGATTTTTTTTTGATCAAGGCTATTTGGAGTCCTATATGCCTCACTTATCTGTATGTCAAGCTCTTTTCCCCTGCTTGGGAATTTTTCTGTCATGATTTCTTTGAAGAGTTTTTTTTATGTCATCTGCACTCTCTCCTTTTTTTCATTGAGTCTGATCAGTCTTATTTTATTCTTCTTTGCATCATCTAGCAGCTAGTGGATTGATTTCTCATGTTCCCTTATAATTTTAAAGCAGTTTTTCTTTTCCTGGTCATTAATTGCAATCTTATCTTCTGTATCTGAAATTCTGCCTTCACATTGGCTCACTCTGCTGTGTAGACTTTCCATGGAGTTTTTCATCTCTTGGAACATCTATTTCCATCTGTTTTATGGATTCCATTTGTTTCCTATGTTGGGATTCCATCGTGTTCCTCAGCTCCTGTCTAGATTTATGAATCATGTCTTGTACCAGGAGCACAATTTCTCCTGTTATCTGAGAAATTATTTCTGATTTCATTTTTTCCAGATCCCCTTTTGTTGCCAGTTCAGTGGGTCCAGGTGGTTGAGTATCAGAGTGTTCCATCTCATTTCCCTTTGGGGTTGCTGTAGATGATCTGGAAGTCTGGTTTTGAGATTTATTTGTGTGTTTTCTCATTTTGAATGGGGCAGGGGGCTGTTGGTGCCTGCACAGATTACCTTGTCTGAGCTGGGAGAGGTGGGCCAGGGGCCAGGAGCAGTGGTAGGGATGGTGGTCCAAAAGCCCTTTCCTGTGTGCTGGGAGCAGTGAGTGGGATGGTGGCTGGGAAGCCCCTTCCTCTGTACCAGGAGCAGTGCGACAGCAGCTCAGAAGCCCCTACCTCTGAGCTGGGAGCAGTGGGAGGGATCTATTATTATTATTATTGAGACTTTATCTTCCTGTCTAGTTCAGGATGGCCTTAAACTCACTATGTGGCACAAGCTGGCCTGGAATTCATGGTGACCCTCTTAACTCAGCCCCCTGAGTGCTGAGATTATAGTTGTGTACCACCATACAAAGCAGGTATCAAATTGTTTTAAATTGAAGACATTGAACAAGATGAAAAAGCTCTGTTTGTTTTTAACTGAAGTTCAAAATATGTACAATTCAATTTACATATTTTATCATTAACTTTTAGCTTTAGATTTAATTTAATGACCCTACACTACTTAACTGGTTTATCTGTTAGGCACCTTTTAATATTTTAATGTTTATTCAACAAATGTGAGCCACAAATGCCAAATGAGAAACAAATTTTGAAAGAAATTTGATTATTAAAATTAGGTTTATTTAGTTTCCATGGCTGAAAACCATATGAAATTTAAGATGTGGTGAAAATTATGGTCAATATTTAAATGTTAAAATAATAATTACCTTAAAAGTCACTTTGTCTTGAATTCCCCTCAAAATGCTCAGCCTTGCTTCCAACACATTTTCTCATAATTTTTGCTACATTCTGAAGCAATTCTGAAAAGTCTCACTCCTGAATGTGCTTAGGATGTGTGCGCAAGAACATGGTGCATATTTCTGGCCAGAAAAACAGTATAAGAATTTTTCAAGTCAGCGGGAGTATGTGGAGGGGGTTTGATGGTAAATGCCTTTTATTGAAATAAACTGTGAAATTTAAATACTGTCCTCATGTTTGGAACATGTATAACTTGTTTTCTGTCAACTCTCTTTGGTTTTCATTGATACTAAAATTACATGCTTGGATCTAACATTATCTCAAATTTATCTTGACACCGTATATTGTTAACTGTTATGGTTTGTGTCTACATGTTCCCCAAAGCCTCATGTGGTCCAAGGTGCACTTTGGGGGGGGGAGATGGATCTAGGGTGGATGATGCTGGGATTGATTCATAGTGCTTTACTAGGATTACAGATGTGAGTGCTACTCAACCTAGGGCAGGTACACTGGATAAGAATGTAATATACAGAAAGTTCTGTTTTGATGGATATTTATCCTTGCTTGTTGCTTGCTGTCTTCCACCTGCCTGCCCTTCCATGGACTGTTTCTCTTCTGAGATGCCCTTCTGCCATGTGACCCTGCCTTGAAGTTAGCCAACTATACATTGAAACTTACAGGAACTGTGAATCACATGAACTATTTTTCTTTTAACTTTGGGTGTGTGGTATTTTGTTTCAGCAATGAAAAAAGGAGCTAAGACATTTTGAATGTGTAGGAGTTAAATGTTTTCCAAGATTGCCTCAGTAATTAAGAGGATAAATTTTCCTAGAATCTAGACTTCTAGATATGTGAACTCAGACTATGGCCATGAACTGGTACACACAGCCCCCAGTTTGAGTCTCCAAAATCAAGTACTCACTGTCTGGAGTATAAAAACCATTTTCTACTCTGGTTCCAACAATCATAGCCTGCCTGGACTCCCCATTCTATCTGAAATACAAAAACAGCCATGCAGGCTTCATTCCTCATACATCCTTTTCCCCCTCTTGAGGACCTTCAGGAGTCACAATCCATTTAAAGTGCTGAAGCCCATAAAGAGTTCCACTGGTAGACTCATTTAATATCTCCATTGTATTAGAGCTTTGTGATTCTACTACCTGTTTGTTCAACAATGATGATCAGGAACTGTCAGGTGGGATGACTTCTTGGTGTCCTGCCAGTCTTTCTGTGCTTTCTAAGTTTTCTGCCAGCATCAGGAACCCATAAACCTGCTGTTCCCTTAGCTCCCACCCAAATGGGGACAGAAGGGCAGATCTGAAGAACTTACATCATAGGCATTGGTGGAGTTTTGGAGTGCACAACCCCAAACTACAAGAGGGATGATTGCTCTATTAATTTGACATTATGACTTTAATTTATTTCATTTTTCTGTAAGTCATTTCTCTGCTTTTCTTAAAAAGATTGCTTGTGGTATTTGTGTGAAGTCCTTACTAGCTAAGCAAGACTTCAACTTCTAATTCATGTGACAATAGTTCAAGAAGGACACTCCAAGAGCTCTAGAGTGCAATGTTAGTAGAGACAAAGAGAGACATGAGACCTGCCCAATGCATACAGATATAAGGATAAATATATTTATATTCACGTCATGTTCACATTTGAGGATCACAGCCAAGTTTGTCTTCATTATTATTGTCTTAAATTTTCATACTAAATACCAGACCACATGGCAATAGTTGGATGGTTTTATTCCTTTAGATTTGGGTGAATTTTACTTACTTGACATAAAACCTGATGTAGATCATATTGCATCTGTCAAGACATTCATTGTGGCAGAAGTAGCCTCTCAGTTCCTCATTCTCTTCAACCTTCTCTACATTGTCAGCTGATTGCAATTGTGCACCAGTACCTGGTGATCTAGAAAGGAAAGATTCCAGTGGAAAAGTTAGTGGATTTCTTTCTTATTGCCTCACTAACATTGTCATAATCATACCATCTACTTCATCTTCACAGAAAAAAATAAATCTGATCTAACTGATCATTGTTGTTTTTTTAACCCTTCCAGATGTAAGTAATATAAGATGTCATGGGAGTGACTCAAATTCACACAGAATGCATGATATTTACAGGTTTTGAAATAACTAAAAATATGTCTTCATACTCAATGGGAAATCTAAACTTTCATTTCAGTGACATATTTCTTTTGCATTTGGAGATCAATCTGATGGAAAAAAATATCAAGACGTAGAAGACCATGCTTATAAATTTGACTTACCCATGGGAAAAAAAGAGAGAGAGACACACACACACACACACACACACACACACACACACACACGCACGCACCCAAAGACCTAATTCATGACCAACTCACCAATGGTACCTTTGAAAAGTTAACAGGTCCAGCACAAGATAGACCAACTGCAAGAATGGGCAGCTGAATCTGGATCTTGCTGGAGTTGTGTTTTCAGTTCGACAGACAATAGGAGCAAGTGAGATGCTGAAGGGAATCTGAGCTGATCCATCTATTATAGTACTGCTCTATTGATATGGCTTGGAATGAACAAAATATTCTTCCTTTCAATGTAAGCCCTATAATTTCCTGGTTGTCAGTGATAGACATTTTGTGACATTGTGTTATATTATTAATGAGATTAGTATCAACACAAGATTAATTTTGTATGAATAATTGATCTTTTGGGCATGCTATATAGAGAACACAATATATAAGAGGTATTTCAAAGAGATTTGTATTATTTTCTCTGAGATTCCAAATGTAGATATAGAAGAAAAGCAAATAAAGACATATCTAGAACTTTATATTACTTCTTCAGCTTCCAGGGACCTTTCTCATAATAAACATGGCATCTTCTGCTTTGGTCAATTTAGAAAACAGCATCTATACCTAATCCTTGACTTGGCAGTATCTAGACAGCTCTCAGAAGAGTTTATTTATGCTTAGGAAAACATTTTAAGCTGGGTTTATGGCAGAGCCTTGTAATAGTAGGGATGTGGGTGACTGAGGCAGAAAGATCACAGGTTCAAGTTCAGTCTGGGCACCTTAGTGACTTAAGCAGGCCTTGACTCAAAATTTTAAAAAGACATAAAAAAGTGTTGCAGATATTTTTAACTGCTGAATCCCTGAGTTCAGTTCCCTCTACTACAAAACTAAATAACATAATAAAGTAAAATGAAAGAAATTTAAGAAGCAGTCATTCCTTTCCTTCAGTGGAGAGTAAATCTCTCTCATCTGGTATTCGGAGCCAATCTTTTGCAAGCTATCATCCTAAAGTTTCTATGGACGGTCACGCCAAATTAGGGAACCCAGGAACAATGATATTCACTATAAGTCAGGCGATGTCCCATTAAATCTATACCAGCTAAATGTAAAGATCATAGTAATTGTGAAAAATAAACAAATATGACAAATGGAGGAACAGTGACAGACACCGATTATAAAAACAATGAAATTGGATTGCTCCTCAATAAATGGCTTGAACTTTGTCATGTGACTACAAGCCAGAAATGACTGCTGAGATGTTAAAAACCTCAGCTGGTTTATAAATGCAATAGATATATGCAGTGGAACTGAACCAATTGATAACTTTTCAGCGATTTAAAAAGTGTGATCAAGCAAGAAGTACGAAGTTTACATTTAAAAATAAACATTGCCCTGAAAGACACATGGCTGTGAATCCCTCTCAAAATCCTTCCCCTGGCTACACACACCTTTATCTCATTGTTCTTTCCACTCTGTGAAATGCTGCTGGAAGCCCTCTTTCATGAGTGTCTGTATGAAGTCTGATTAAATTGTGGTGAATGTTGCTGCTCAGTGCCATCCAACAGAAACTTAACCTAGTAAAACTATGATCATGTGTCATTGTCCATGTTAGTCATCAGATATGGCATCTTGCAACATCTGGCTCTTCCGCAAAGTCAAAATGACGATGAAACATCAACATTGACCACTCAGATCCTTGACGTAGCCACAACAGTGCAACTGTCAGAGTTATCAAAGGCACAGTGATCTGAGAGGAAGACTTAGGCATGTGTGTGTGTGTGTACACGCACACACATTTCTCACTCTATTTTAAATTTCTACCCTTAGTATTATACCATAAAATACCACACTTCCATCATTTTGTTAGTTTTATGACTATGATCTTCAGGGAGATTTATAGACTAGATATGGGTGCTCCCTGAAAATTATTGTAAGCAGTTATCATAGCATCAGTTGGTTACAGATTACAAGGAGAGAGCTTTAAAGAGCATGGATATCAATATCAGCAGCTACAACCAGGGAGAAATCTTTTATGTCTGACTCTGTTTGCAGCAGCTCTAACTTCGAATATTACACATTTGTCAAAAAGAAATGGAATTGGTGTACTTGAGAGTGATTCCTGACTTGTAGGAAGTAAGAACATGGCTTTTGGGAATAGGTTATCAAATTTTAATATACACTCCTCTGTAGGTCATATGGATAACCGTAATTCATTATAATGGTACCAGGAGGCTTTTTTTTTTTTTTTTGGTACTGGGGATTGAACCCAGGACCTTGTGCTTGCAAGGCAGGCACGGGAACCACTGAGCTAAATCCCCGGCCCTGGAGGTATGTTTCATAAAAGTGAAGGGTACCATTTTTATTTTATTTATTTATTTATTTATTTATTTATTTATTTATTTATTATGGGGGGGATACCGGAGATCGAACTCGGGTCCTTGTGCTTGCACAGCAGGTGGCAAAACCACTGAGCTAAATCCCCGGCCCTTTTATTTTAGAAAGTACCTTTAATGTTTACCCACTTACGCTTGGTGAAACACGTCTTGAAATTTATCTACACTCCAGAAGTTAGGACTTGAGAGAAAACAAATATTGTTGCCCTTAGCACGTTGACTGTTGAATCTTGTCTCATATCACCTAAGGTCAGTTCCCCAGCTTGGTTTAAGCTTCAGTTATTTCCAATCTCGCTAAGATAAGAAAACACTTTCAACTACAACAAATCTCTGCCAAACAGGGTACGCTGTGAAGATATAAAAACTATCTTCATGTGGGAAAAGATATTTCATTAAATGTGAGGGCAAATCCAAAATAGTATAAAAGGGTCATAAGTTCAAATTCTCTCCAATAACTCATACATCCTGAGCTCCTGCAGAAGAGGAATGGCAACTCCAACAGGATGCAGGCTCTTTTGCTTGCTCTTATGCTCAATCTGGGTTGTGCTGACCAGGATTCTCCATCTGAGATAAAACTCCCAAAGGTACCAAGGGTGGGGTGGTCTGAAGGGAATTCTTGGTTGTGTGTGTGTGTGTGTGTGTGTGTGTGTGTGTGTCTGAATATTTCCTGCTCAATTTTATCTGGATGCATTAGATTTAATGAAAACCTAAGTCACTATGTCTCTACCTTCATAAACTATATATCTATCTTTAAAATCTTAGATTTCTTTTTATCTTATTTGATTCTAGATATACAAACTTAATCCACCAAAGTGATACACAGGAATTTTCACTGCATTTGATAACACTTCAAAACACCCCTCACTTCCATATTTTATATAGGAGTCTGTGTTACCACTGAAAGGCAAGTGATTGTATACCTTAGGAAGAGAACATTGTTTTATTCAACATGGTTTGACTTCTCTTTTTTCATCTGTGAAATTAGAGACATACAGTTGTAACAGGTGAGTTCTTGGAAAATGGAAATTTCCACTGTCCTTTCCCATGGAAAGTTTTTTTTAGAAGACAAAAGAGGCCCTGCTATTCCCATAGCTGTTGGCAATGAAAAAATGTAAATACAAATGGTTCTTCCCCACATTCCATATGAGAGTTACATATTGTAATGCATGTACCGGTATCATCTTCACATTTTTTTAACAAGTCAGTGAAATTTGGCTCAAATACATGCAACACAACTGTTGACTCACACACGTGGTCCTGGATCAAATGAGCTTAAAATATTTCGGTTTTGTGGGAGGAATTGAGTCCGCTGTTTAGAGTGTTCTTAGCTGGAGGGGGCCTCAGTAGCAACAGGAACACCCTGGGGAATTTCCTCAGGTGATTTTTCAGCTGGTTGAGCTGTTGTAGTTGAATTGTGTCATTCATTGTAGAGACACTGATGCAGTAAGGAAAGAATCTTGTCTTGGAAGCCTGAAATTCATGTCAATTCCTATCATAGCAAAAGGATCTGAGTTTTTGTATGTTTTATGAGTACTGGAAATAGAGTTATGTTGAAGGTTCACTTCAATGACAAGCATTATTCATGGATGACTCTCCGCTGGAAATTGGAATGCCCAGGAGTGTCTTAGCCACTTTCTCATTGTTGGTTTGTAAGAGCCAACACTCACAGCTTCCACATCAAAAGGTTGATTGTGGTTAAGGATTTTAGCCCTGGGTCGCTTTGCTTTAAGGCAGAAATGGCTATGGAAATTGGTATGAAGATTCCTCAGAGACTGAAACTAGAAACTGGGCTCTTAGCCTTCTAGGTATCTTCCAAAAAGAGGTGAAGACATTCCATTACAGTGACTCGGGCACATTGGCATTTGTAGAGGCAGAGCTCACAACAGCTAAATCTTAGAAGTGGCCTGCATGTCCATCAACAGGTGAATGGATAAAGAAAATGCGGCTTTTACACACAATTGAGTACTTTGACAAAAGAGAGTTAAAGTAGAGCAATTTCCAGGAAAATGGATGCGCCTCAAGACCACAATGTTAAGTGAAATACAAAAGGAAGTTCACAAATTGCTTCATTTTTCTTATAATAAAAAATATTTCAAATTTTAAGTAAAGAGAAAATTTAAGTGGTAATAAGTAAGAGACAGCTCTTCCCAAAAGGGAAGAGGATGGATAATTGGAGAGAGGAAAGATAGAGGAGAGTGAAAGGGGATGAAAAAAGTATTAAGATGTGATTTGTATTGGTACCAAATCTACACAAGGAGTGTAAACGTTATGTATCATAGGTCTCCCACTAGCTCGGCAGCTGTTATGTATAGTAACTGCCCTCTTCCTATGGTGCTTTGCCCCCTCCCCTGTGTGACGTCATGCCAAGATGGCTGCTCCCACCAAAGAACAAACCCTTCTTCCCAGCATGCCCCTGTTCCCTCCTAGAGAGTAACCTAATACTCGCTCCCCTCCTACCACCTAGTGACGTCACCGGGTCCTCCATTCCTTAGTCACTCCCTCACTCAACCCCACCTCAGCTCCTACAAGCCCCACTCCCGCTCCTATAAAAGGCACTTGCTGTCCTGGCCATATTGCTTTTGTCTCTCCTTTGTTCAGAGACAGCCTGGCAGATCTATTCCCCTAGTAAAGGCTTGTTGTGGCCTGGTCTGGTCTTGGTCTTCGGCCTTTTACCTGACAATGTACTGCAAACATGAGCTAGTGAAAATTCAAATAATATACAAATTTTCAAAATTTGTTTTTCTCATATTTGTCAAGATTCTAACTGCTGTTCAGTGAAAAAGCTTTATAAATATTAAAAGATATTTCATAGATGAAAAGGTCTAAAGGGGAAGGGGAAGTGGAAGGAGTAGGTGAAAGGAAGGAAGGGAAAGGAATAAATATGAGAAAAGGAAAAAATAGAAACAGTCTTTGTAAATAGGAAGGGGTGGAGGGGGTGAAGGGAGGGCAGGGGAAGGGGGAAAAATAAGAACCAAGAGAGATTGTGTAAAGGTGCAAATTCCCAATGATGAATGTCATTATATTGTACACCTAATGTAAGACCGAGGGCCTTACCAAACGCTCCGAGGAGCTGACTACAGCGAAGAACACCCAGGAAGGAACACACCAGACAAGTTGGAAAATAAAACAGACTTTTATTAGTCTGGCCAGATGGCACTCCCAAAGCAAAATAGCTTAGAGAGGCAGCTGGCTCAGAGTCCGAGGCTGTTTTTATAGGGGGTTGAGGGGGAAGTTAACATATAGAATTAAAGAAAAGAAGACAAAGGTTAGTGGTCGACTGTCATGTATTGATGGTCAGCAGACATTTGCAGCTTGTTCTAAAAATTGTGGTACCCGGAACATCAGTTCCAGGCAAACAAGGAGTTGAGTAGTTTACTTTGGGACTTTAGGTCTGTTACAGATTTTTATCTAGTGTCCCAAAACTAACAAGCATCTTTATCCATTAACTCACATTTAATCACAATGGGGCTGGAGAAAAGGAACGAAGGTTATGCAGTCCCACACCTAAAATGTACCAATAAACTTAAGGGAAAAAATAGAAGTATGTTCCAATTAACTTAATTCCAAAGGTAAGATTGAGAAGCGGCATACACATTGGTGTGTGTGTGTGTGTGTGTGTCACAGTAATGTAAGACACAGGGAGGTGGACTTTGTGGAGCTGGGAAGGAGCTCAAGGAGGCTATTTCCACCATCTGAAACCAGCTCAACAATGTCTGGTTTGTAACGATCAGGAATTTTATCTTCTGGTCCTAATCAATATTGTAATGCAATTGCATGCATGTATGCATAAATATATTGTATTAAACTGAAAGTTAACATATGTTCAATGCATCACTTGCTGTCATAGTAGAAAATAAAAAATATGTCAATGAATTGACTATAATTTCTGGATGTAGATGTTGAAGAGTTGAATTGTAATTACATTTTCATGATAGTTAAATAAAATTCCTTTTCCAGATCAGTATTGGAGTACTATTTTTAATATTTTTTCATGAAGTGAAACATCTCACCTTTTCTTAAATTTCTCGTATAAAATTGCAATTTAAAGATTGTTTTGAGTTACTTTAAATCATGGATGTAGAACATCATTCATTAGTATAAAATGATGTGCTAACTATTTACAATTCTGACTGAATATTTTTGTGGTTATTTTACCTATCTTATTTTCTTTTTTGAGGTTTTGAAAATTAGCATATGTTTTGAAAATCTAAAAATGATCTTTACCACTTGGAATTAGTGCAAATATTTTTCAATTTAATTTCTGTTTATTTTTATTTTCATAGAAGATAATAAGATAAAAATGGGGGAAACATCAAGATCCTCATAGCATTTCAGTCATCAATATCAAGATTTGGAAACAAAAACAAAAACAAGACTAAGATTTTCCTCAAATTTTAATTGCTTCTTTGTGAAATCATATTAAGCATCTCATGGATTTTCTTTCCAGTATTTTTCCTGGGATTCTTGTTGGATTCTTTTTTATTTAATTTCTATATATACAGATTGAAGTATAAGGATTACATTAATCATGGAAAGTTGACACATATATATAACGCATACTGTTCTATTTTACTTTTCTAAACTCAAAACCCTTTCTATTTCCTCCGTCTCTTATACCATTTTTCTTTTGCAAAGTATCCATCTCCTTGTTTCCTATTGTCCACATTTTATGTTGTTTTGAAGCCATTTATACTTTGAGTTTCTCTTATAAGAAATGTTATGTGATTATTAAACTGTATCTGATTTACCTTAATATTAGGATCTCAAAGTGCATCCATTTTCCTGAAAATAACTCAAATTTATCATTCTTTTGGCAGAGCAGTACTGCACTGTGTATAAAATCCCACATTTTCTTGACCCACTCGTTTGTTGATGGACCTATAGACAGTTTCCAAGACTTAATTCTTCTGAGTTGGACTGCTACATAAAGAAGTTTGAATGTATGAGTGTTTGGTTCTGAAGTGATTAAATAAATAAATTTACAGGGACATATATGTCTCCTTGAAGAAAAGTACCCAATTTGTAATGGCCAGAAATAATCAAATGTAATTATCATAAAAATGGAACCTCCAAGGCAACAAGTCTGGACTCTACTCATGCTACTTGCAGGACGGGAAGTCATGAGAGAACACAGAACGTGTAACAGCTTTGATAGTATTTTAAGGAGGAAATGCATCGCGCTTTAGAGAGCTTCCTTAAAAGTTGGATTCAGGATGCCCAGAACTCTTAAAAATAAAGTGCACTTGTTTTTTCTTACCTAACCTCCTAAAACTTTGAATTATCACAGGATTTTTCAGCATTAATGGGAGGTAAAGGATAGGACCTGGCAGATCCCAGTCCATTGGGTATTTTAGTAACTTTTTCCCAGTCCAGTGGGCAAAATATCTGACACAACTTAAAGGAGGAAGGTGCATCTTGGCTCACAATTTTAGGCCATGGTTGGTTGATTGGAAGTCCAATATCAATAATGCCATGATCTGTGTAGAAGATACACATATCATCATGTTTATGCTTACATCTGTGTGCTGGTTTGCATGCCCTAATATCTGTATCTCTATTATTTAGGATCTAGGTCTGTCCAAATCTTGTTACACAATAATTCTAACTCAAATTAACAGAATTTTGGACTTTACCACCTCTCTCAGATGAAGTATGAATATTGAGAATATATAAAGGACACAAAAATATCAGATCCCCTCCAAATAAAGACCCAGTCCAAAAAATGGGCATCTGAATGAATAGTTCTCAGATGAAGAAATATAAACAGCAAATAAATATATAGAAAATGTTCAACATCATTGGTCCATCAAGAAATGTACATTTAAACAACACTGATTCCATCTCATTCCAGAAAGAATGGCTGCTATCAAGAAATTAACTAATAACAAATGCTGATGGGACTTTGGTGGAAAAGGAACCCTGATCCACTATTTTTGAGAATTTATACTGGTGCAACCACTCTGGAAATCAGTGTGGAGATTTCTCAAAAAAAAAAAAAAAAGAAAAGAAAAGAAATCGAACTAGAGGTTCTGTTTGACCCAGCTATTCCCTTTCAAGATATCTTCCTGAAAGAGCGTCATATCACATGGATATATGCACACCCATGTCAGTAGCAGCATTGTTTGTAATAGTTAAATCTTAGAAACAGCCTAGATGCCCATCAAAAGATGAATGGATAAAGAAAATGTATTGATTCTTTGTAATATTTCCTGGGCTTTCGGGATTTTGCTCACAATGTCTTTGCCTACACTTATGTCTTCAAGAGTTCTATCTATTCTCTCTTTCAGCACATTTAGCTTTTCTGTTCTAATATTTAGATCTTTGATCCAGTTCAATTTTAGTGTACTGAATGGTGAGAGATATGGGTCTAGTTTTAGTCTTTGACATGTGGAAAGCCAGTTTCCCCAGAACCATTTACTAAACAGGCTGTTTTTCTTCCAGTGAAGGCACTTAGTCACTTTTTTGAAGGTAAGGTGATGGAGTATGTTTAGAGTCATTTCTTCATCTTCTAGATTGTTGTCATGATCCTCAGGTCTTTCATTTTTGAGACTAACATGCTGTTTTACAATACCATTGGAAAAAATGACACGATTCAATCTATTCAATTGAAAGGAAGAAGTAAAAGACCTTTACAGTGAAAACTACAGTATACTGAAAAAGGAGATGGAAGAGGATATAAGAAAATGGAAAGATATCCCTTGCTCTTGAGTAGGAAAAACCAACATAGTGAAGATGGCCATGCACCCAAAATTGTTATACTGATTTAATGCAATCCTGATAAAAATTCAAATAGCATACCTCACAGAACTAGAGAAAACAAACCTAAAATTCATTTGGAACTAGGTGAGACCAGGGATATTAAAAACAATTCTGGGCAACAGAGGGAAGGCAGGGGGCATCACAATCTTTGACTTGAAATTATACTCTAAGCCTACTGTCATACAACCTACACATTGTCAAGAGTTTCTCTTCCCTTTTTTGTATGAGCTGAACTGTCGGTGAGAATTTGAATTGCTACTTTTATAATATTTCTAGTTTGCCCTTATAGTCACATTTAATGAGCTGTATGTTTTTCATCTGAAGATTGTGTTTACATCTTCTCAGTGCATCCTGGTTGGCAAAGCTGTCCTTGTGAGTGTTTTGTTTCATAATGAGGTAGCAGTAAGTGAAGCTTAAACTGAGCTGATGATCTATTGCATGCTGTGAAGTAGAAAAATCCACTTGCAGTGCTTCAAGAGGAGCCATATTTATTGTTCCTTATGTCCTGATTTCTACAATGGAGTTGAAGTTCAAGATGTGTATTGCCAACTCTGATACCGTTTCACTAACAGTAAGGCAGTGATCCTTAAATTTACTTTCTAAAAGTAAAAATGGTACCCTCATTTTTATAGAACCTGACTTCAGGTATCATGGTAACAAATGCTGACAGATATTTCAATCGGAACACATTCTTACCTCACACTCTAGGAATCTCTCCCTGGTGCAGAAACTTTTCTCTTTTCCATGTATGAAATGTTCAACAATAGAAGTTTTCATTGCAAGCCCTCTTTGCTTAGTGGTCTTAGGAGTTGTTTTCAGGAATAAGGTGAATGTTGCTGGGTGCCCAGTGCCATCTAGATAAAAGTTGAACTAATAAAACAGGACACTGTGTGCTCACCACTTTATCACCTGATTGGACACTCTGACATGCGGCAATTTCCCAAAGTCAAAACGACCTTGACACATCAATGTTTTGAATTAATTCAGGATGTTAAAGGAGCAAGGAAAGAACATCTAAAGACACTCAGGAAAGAGGACCCACACAACTGTGTCAGAGTCTGGAAAGGATTTTATGACAAACTGTTCAAATCAAGGAAGAGTATTGGGATGCAAATCCATAGTCATGTGTCCTGTTGTCATGCATCTTTCCAATATTTAAATGTCCTCACTGAATTTGGGGAAAAGCCAGAAGTCACATGACGCCACATCCAGAAAACGTGGAGTATGAGGACTCTAATGGTATTCATGAGTCTTTCTTTCCACTGGTAACGGCATTCCCTAAATTTCTGATCCCACCTGGTGAAGACACTCATGAAAAAAAACAAAATTCTAGAACTGCTTCACAAACAGGCAAAAACAATTATTCAAGTGTGTGCAAAGTGCGAAGGAGGGTTAAGGGGAGATTCATGGTAATGTGTTTTCTGGTGTGATGATTTGTCTCTAGTTAAACTTTCATCATATCTTCGGAGCAACTGCGTAGCCGGGCTGGTTGGGACAGTCACAACCCAAGTAAACAAGAAAGACCTTGGGTCTCAGTACACTGCAGTAAACCTCTTTGACAAATCTGTCTCATGTTTCTTATATTCACTGAGTTCATTTCCAAGATGAATACATTATTTTCTTGATAATTTCATAATTTTAAGCATTTTAGTGTAGTTGTTTGGACTGGAGAATTTTCTGAACTCCTTATTTTATGATTCTGTCATCAAAAAGCAGCAAGTGTATGCATCCATCTGAGGTTGTTATTTAAACCATTCTACTGGAAGAGTTTTATTTAAAAGTTTCAGGCTGCGAACTGCAAAATGTTTCCATTAAAATCGTAATTTTATCGGTACAATGTAGGCGTGCATAATGATCACACTCTTCATAGGGAATCTGTACCTGTACATGATGTATCTTGAAACCTCTTTTTTTCCTATTCTCTTCTGCTAATTCCCACCCCTCTTCCTCTTCTTGTTTACAAAAGTGTTGTTTCTATTTGGTATTCAGCACATAAAGTCTTTAAATAAGTGTCTTGCCCTTCACTCTCAATCAAACCCGTATCCATGACAGATTTAGATTTTGTTAATATTGTGCATGAACCTTTATCTAGGAACTTCACTTGATTTTCTTCATATTGTCCAGCTTCAATTCCATAGCATCTCCTAATTCCACTTCTGTGATTCAGAACTGTACAGTAGGAGACATAGGGAAAAACCAGGAATATATCTGTAGGAAAGTGCCATATGTGGACAGGTTGTGCTGGATCTATATACTCGGAATTTTGTCTGTTTTCAACTGTTATTGATTACATCCACAACAGCCCCCAAAGTCTCATCTGCTGGAAAGATGACTGCGTCATGGCGGGGAGGTATAATCATCAGAGGAGTCACTTGTTGATGACAATATGGATAAATGTGCTCCAGGCAGGTGGGGTTGGATAAGAAGATGTGGGCCTCTGGGTGTGACTTGGAGGGGTGGATTCTTGTCCCCAACTCCTCCAGTCCCTTCTGGCACCTGGATTCTGACTTCCCACCAGCCAACCTTGACCTAAAACTGTGACCCAAGACACACCTTCCTCCTTCAATTATTGATGTCAGATATTTTGCCCACTGGACCGAGAAAGCTAATAGGGCTACTGTTCTAGAATCTACCAAATCCTATTGTTCACCTCTCATTATTATTCATGAATCTTATACAGATTTGAAGTCTTGTGTAGTCAAATAAGAAACAAATGCACTCTATTTTTTAAGTATTCCAACCATTTAGCTTCAAAATTTGGAGAAACCTCTCTAAAGCCCTATGTATTTCATCATTAAAATACCATCCATGATGTTACTTGCTCTGTGTTCTCTTATCACTTCATGTTCTTTGAGTAGCATGAGTAGAGTCTAGACTTTTAAAAAATCCTCCATTTTTAAAAAGAACTCCATTTTTAAGATAGTTACATTTGATTATTTCTAGGCATTGCAAATTGGGTACTTTTCTTCAAGGAGACATATATGTCCATGTGAATTTATTTATTTAATCACTTCAGAATCCTTACACTAATTCATGAAAACTCATATTTACACAGGAACAACTCAGAATAGTTAAACTTAGAAGCAGCCCGATGTTTATTAACGAATGCATGGATAATGAAGATGTGCTTTTTTCACACAACGGAGTACTACTCTGCAAAAATAAGGATAGGTTTGAGTCCTCATTAGGAAAATAGGTGCACTCTGAGACCATTATTTTAAGCAAAATATATCAGACACACGAGTGTAATTATCACAACATCTCTTCTATGAGAAACACAAAGTATAAATGCATTGAAAAGCAACATAAAAATGAAGAATGGGAAACAGGGAGATGGGAACTTTGAAAAAGAAAGGGATATAAGATTTGGAGAAAATTGTAAAGGTTTGGATGGCTAGGAAAGTGAAGAAATCAGGATATGTTACCTACATTTGTCAACTCACGCCGTGATTGAAAACTTTACAATGGAATCTGCATAAATTTAAAAAAAAAATCTTAAAAAAGGCTCAGCAAGACCAAGAAAAGTGTTGGGAAGAAATTCACGAGGTTGGAATTATGATTTTATAGGAAAGAAGAAATTACAACTAAAGAGAAAGTTGTTTTGTTTTCAGATCCTTATATTGATGATTCAGATGCTATGAGGGAAATTGATGCTTCTCTCATTTTTATCTCATTATCATCCATTAATAAAAACTAAAGGGAAATTAAACTTAAAGTAACTTTATGCTAATTCCAAGTGATGAGTGTCATATATATATATCCCCAATATATTCTAATTTTCAAAAACTGAAAAAAGAGAATGAAATAGTTAAAATAATCACAAAAATATTCGATCAAAATTGCACATAATTTGAACATCAGTTTAAAGAAACCCATGAGTGAGATTCTATGCCCATGATTTAAATAGTTTTTCTACTGGGATGTTTTAGTAGAAATTTAATGAATGGTAAGATAGTATAGTTCATGAAAAAAATGTTAAAAATTAGTCATCTAATGTTGATTAGGGAACTAATTGTATTTAGGTATTAAGATTATGTCATTCAAATTCTGCTACTCAATATCTATAATCCAGCAATTTTGATAAATCCATTGACATCTTTTTTCAATTTCTACCAAGAGAGAAAGTGATGTACCGAACATAGGTTAACTTTAAGTTGAATATGATACATTGATGTCTACCTGCATGCAATCATTGGGGTCAGGTGACAGACTCCCGACAGTTTAAAAGCAGACGAGTGTAACTGATTTTAGGTGGTGGAAACACAACCTCCTCCAATCCCCTCTCCATCTCCATGAAGTCTTTGTCCCCTTTTCCTACATAATTGTGACAAACACACACCCCTGTTTATACCTGTTTTCATTCTTACCTTGGGATTGAAGTTAATTAGAGAATACTTATTCACCGGTTCATCAATGAAATGTCTTTTAATATTTATCTGGTTTATTCAAGGGACAGCAAATATAATCATGTCTTTGCAAAACGACAAAAACTAATTCTGAAAGATTTTATATTATTGGAATTTTCATTCATCCATGTTTACAGTACATGATGTTTACAGCCCTTGTGTGGATCTGGTACATGTACCTATCACATTGTAATCCTTTTTTACACCCACTCTTACTCCTCCACTCCCTCCCCAAATCCTCAGCCCCATCCCTTTTGGGAACATCTATCTCTTTACTTCTTATTATCCATTTCTTATTTTCCATTTTATATAAATTTGAAATGTTCAAACAAGAGAAACCAAGTAATATGTAAACTTCACGTGCTTGATTCATTTCCCTTAATATTATGGTCTCCAGGTGCATCAATTTCCAAACAAGGGCTCAAATTTATCCTTCTTTATGGCAGAGTAGTATTCCATCGTGTGTAAACACCACATTTTCTTTACCTATTCACCTTTTTTTTTTTTGGTACTGGAGATTGAACTCAGGACCTTGTGCTTGTGAGGCAGGCGGCAGAACCACTGAGCTAAATCCCCAGGCCCCTTTTTTTTCACCTTTTGATGGACATGCAGTCCACTTACAAGATTTGGCTGTTATGAGTTGTGCTGCTACAAATGCCAATATGCATGGTTCACTGTAATGTGCTGTGTTCAAATCCTTTTGAAGATACTTAGAGGAGAAATAACTGAATCGAACAGAATTTCCAGTTTTAGTCTCTGAGGAATCTCCATACTCATTTCCATAGCCATTTCTGCCCCAAAGCAAAGTGCCCCAGGACTAAAATCATTAACCACAATGAAAAACAATGAAAAAGTGACTAAGACCACACGGATTATCCACATTTCTGGGGCACAATCAGTCTTTGAGTAACCTTTGTCATTTCAGTGAACCTTCAATGTAAATATACCATTTATTTACAGTGCTTATAAAATGTCATATCAAATCCATTTGATATGAAAGCATGGAGGGGGCCAGGGATTTAGCTCAGTGGTTCTGTCACTTGCCTTGCAAGCGCAAGGACCGGAGTTTGATCCCTGGTACCAAAAAAAAAAAAGAAAGCATTGAACAAGTTTCAGGTTTCCAGGACAAGATTCTTTCCTTACTGCATCAGTCTCTCTACAATGAATGACATAATTCAACTAGAACAGCTCAACCAGCTGAAAAATCAGCCGAGCAGATTCCCCAGGGTGTTCCTGATGCTACTGAGGCCCTCCTCCAGCTAAGAACACACTGAAGAGCAAAGACTCATTTCCTTCCACAAAACCAAAATATTTTAAGCCTCAGCTGATCCAGGCCCAAATGTATGAGTAAACAGATGTATTACTTCCACTTGAGGAAAACTTCACCGAGTTATTAAAAAAAAAAAGTGGAGATGACATTCTCATGTGCATTGCAGTGTGTACCTCAGCTATGGAAGGTGAGAAAGAACCATCCTCATTTATATCTAGGCACTGCCAGCCACTGTAGCAATGCTGTGTCCTCCCTTGTCTTCCACAAAGAACACTTCCCATGGCAAAGAAAAGTGGACATCTCCACTTTCCAGGAACTCACCTGTTATAATGCTTGTGTCTCTAATTTCACAGATGAAAAAAGAGAAGTCAAACCATGTTGAGGAAAACAATGTTCTCTTCCTAAGGTGTACAATCACTTAAATTTCAATGACTACACAGACTCCCTTATAAAATATGGAAATGAGAGGTATTTTGAGGTGTTATCAAGTACAACAAAAATTCCAAGTATCATTTTGGTGAATAAGGTTTGTGTATCTGAAGAATAACAAGGTAAAAAATGTAAAGTTGAAAGATAGATGTACCATTTAATGAACGTGGAGATACAGCAACTTAGGTTCTCATTAAATCTAATGTATCCAGATAAAGTAAAATAAGAAATGTACAGGAACAAACACACACACACGACCAAGAATTCCCTTCAGACCACCCCACCCTTGGTACCTTTAGGAGTTTTTTTCTCAGATGGAGATTTGTGCTCAACACCAGATGAATAGAAAAGCAAGCACCAGAACCTGCATCTTGTTGGGGTTGTCTTCCTTCTTTGGCAGGAGCTCAGGATAACTTAACTATTGGTCAAAATTTAAATTTATGACACTTTTATAGTATTTTGGGTTTGCCCTCTCTTTTGATGAAGCAATGCTTCTCCTCTGAAGGTGTTTTTTACATCTTCACAACACATCCCGTGTGGAAGAAACTGGCTGGATTTGACAGTGTTTTCTTAATGGGATTAGGAATAACTGAAGTAGAAATTGAGCTGACAAATGACCTTAGGTGATGTGGGAAAGCAATCTGCAGTCAATGTGCTAAGGGCAACGATATTTGCTTTCTCTGAAGTCCTGAATTCTGTAGTGGAGGTACAGCACCAGATGTGTTTCATTAAGAGCCAGTCAGTAAACATTAATGTTACTTTCTAAAGTAAGAATGGTGCCCTCCATTTTTATAAAACCTGGTTCAGGAATCAGTATACTAAATTGCTGTTATCAATCTGACCCATAGAACAGTGTATATTAAAATCTGATAGCCCTTTCCAACAAAGAGCATACTCTTATCTCCTGTAATTTAGGAATCCCTCTCAAGTCTACCAACTCTATTTCTTTTTGACAAATGTGCAATATCCATCATTAGAAAAAATGGATGCAATCAGAATCAGATGTAGAAGATTTCATCCAGGTTGTATTCACTGATAGTGATTTCCAAGTTCGTTAAACCTGTGTCCTTGTACTTTGTCTGTAACCAACTGATGCTATGATAACTGTTTACAATTATTTCCGAGGAACACTCAAAGCTGTTCTATAAATCTCCCTGAAGATCATGGTCATAGAACTAACAAAATAATGGAAATGTAATATTTTCTAGTGTAATACTAAGGGTAGAAATTTAAAATAGAGTGAGAAATGTGTGTGCATGTACACACAAACACACACACACAGGCCTAAGATTTACCCCCAGGTCACTCTGCCTCTGATAACTCTGACAGTTGGACTGTTATGGTTGGCTCAAGGTCCTGAGGGGCAAACATTGATGTTTCATGTTCATTTTGACTTTGGGCAAGAGCCAGTTCATGCAAACTGCCAGGCCTGGTGTCCAACATGGACAAGGACACATCATAACATTTTTAC
The DNA here is from genome assembly GCF_053883595.1 of Heterocephalus glaber. Lineage (NCBI taxonomy): Eukaryota > Metazoa > Chordata > Mammalia > Rodentia > Bathyergidae > Heterocephalus > Heterocephalus glaber. Next base: position 4,536,902 of record NW_028258189.1, read on the forward strand.
AAGGTTCTTTCTGTTGGATGGCCCTGAGCATCAGCATTTACTACATTTTGATCAGAATTCATACAGACCCTCATGAAAGAGGGATTCCAGGATGGCTTCAGAAAGCATGAAGAACAATGTGAGAAGGGTGTAAATAACAAGGGGAAATATTTTGAGAGGGATTCACAGCAATATGTCTTCCAGTGTAATAGTTATTTTTAAATTTAAACATTCAACTTATTGTTCAATCACATCTTTTAAATCGTTGAAGAATCATCAATTTTTCACTATAATGTAAGCGTGTATTTCATTTATAAACCAGTTGAGATCTTTAACATCCGAGCAGTCATTTCCGGCTTGGGCTTGCATGACAAAGTTCAAGCCATTTATTGAAGAATAATGCAATTTCATTATCCTTTTAATCAATGTGGCTATTGCTCAGTTTGTCATATTTATTTATTTTTCACAATTAACATTATCTTTACATTTAGTTGGTGTAGAATGAATGGCACAGTGTCTGACTTATACTGAACATTATAGTCTTTGATTTCTCTAATTTGGCTTGACATCTACAGAATCATTCAAGAATTATCAATTGTTCACTTTCCATGTGTGCTTCTGTTTTATTTATAAACCAGCAGAAATCATTAACATCTCAGCAGTCATTTCTGGCTTGGAGCTACATGACAAAGCTCAAGGCACTTATTGAGGAACAATGCAATTTCTTTACCTTTATAATTGTTGTCACTATTCTACTCTTTGTCATATGTATTTATTTTTCACAAGGTGCCCAGGCTGGACTTGAATCTGTTATCCTTCTGCCTGAGTCCCCCAAATCCCTGCTTTTACAAGACTCTACCATAATGCCCAGCTTAAAATGTTTTCCTAACCACGAAGAGACTCCTCTGAGAGATGTCCAGATATTGTCAAGTCAAGATTTAGGGATAGCTGCTATCTTCTACCTTGACCAAACTACAGAGTTGATTATTAGAAAGTAAGTGTGAGGCTACTGCCTGGAAGCTGAAGTAGTAATACAGGAGGTGGAGATACATATTTTCTGCTAGGTCCTGCATATCCATTTTTGAGATCTAAGAGAAAACAATTAAGTGTCCTTGAAACCCTACTTACGTATTCTGTGCTTTATTATATGCCAGAAACATCTCTCATTCAGGCCAAATTAAACTTCGCTTGATGCTTATCTCATTAGCAAATTAACAAAGTTGTCACAAGCAGCTCACCACTGCCAACCAGGAAATTTCAGGGCTTTAGGCGAAAGGAGGAAGAATCGATTCACTACAGGTCATGCCAATAGAGCAGTGTTATAAAAGGGGTGCCAGCTCAGCCTCCCTTCAGCATCTCCCCTGCTCGATCTGGCGAAGAAGAAAGGCAAATCCCACCTGATGCAGATTCTGCTGCTCTCTCTTCCAGTTGGTCTTGCTTGTGCTGCAACTGTTGACTATTCTAAGGCACCATGGCTAAGCTGGTCTTGAGGGAGGTCTTCGTGTGTGTGTGTGTGTGTGTGTGTTGTGTGTCTTATTTTACATATTTAAAATCAAGTGCTTCCACGTCTGTCCACATTCTTAAAAAAGTTTTGATTTCCAAATCTTTATAATTTTTCTATGAGATTAGTACCTAGGTGAAACAACTTAGTTATAAAAATTAAGGTTTAGATTTTCCATTGTATACAGAGACATATTTTTAGTTATTTCTAAACTTGTCAATGCAATACATTCTGTGTGAATCTGAATCATTACCATGATTTCTTACATGATTTTCATTGGTGAGGGATGAAAACCCAGCAATGATCAATAGGATCAAATTTTCTTTTTGTCTGTGGAGATGAAGTGGGTGTTGTGTTTGTGATGATGTTAGTGGGACAAGGGGAAACGAGATCCACTATCATTTCCAGTGACATCTTTCCTTTCTAGATCACCGGGGAATGATACACAACTATAAGAGCAACTGACAATATAGAGAAGATTGAAGAGAATGGGGAAATCAGTGACTACTTCTGCTCTATGAAATGTCCAGAAAGATGTAAGAGAATCTACATCAAGGCTTACATCTTGTAAGCAAAATTCACCTAACTCTGAAGGGCCAAAACTCTTCAACTATTGCTAGGTGGTTTGGTGTTTAGTATGAAAATGCATAGTAATGAAGACAATGTTGGCTTATAATGTGGATATATCAATATGGAGTTGTGATTTTCAGGTGTAACTAGAATGTGTGACTGTAGATATATTTATCTTTTTAAACTTAATATCATCGGTGCACTTTTATTGAATACATTCATCTCAGGGTATGAGTACCTGCACATAATACTTATCTTTACATCTGTATGTATTTGTCAGGTCCAATATCTATCTCAGGCTCTACTGCCACTCCACTCTATGGCTCTTAGAGTGTCCTTGTTTAGTAACTGTCACATGAATTAGAAGTTAAAGAATTGCTTAGCATGTAAGGACTTCATCATTAAAACGACTATAAAACTTTATAAGAAAAAGAGAATAATGACTTACATGACAGTAAAATAAGTTAATGTCAAAATAATACAGCAAACATCCCTCTTGTGGTTTGGAATTGTGTACTTGCAAAGGTAAGGTCCACACACAGTCCCATCTGTCCTCTTTGAGGTGGGAGCTAAAGGAATGAGAGGGGAACATGCCACTGATTCTGATTGAAAAATTGCAAAGCACAGGAAGGCATGAAGGACACCAAGATGCTGTCCCACCTGGCACTTTCTAATCATCACTGTTCAACAACCCTGTAGTAGAATCAAGAGCTCTAATATGATGGAGACAATAAATGAGTGTAACAGAGAAAGACTTTACGGTCTTCGGCACCCCAAATGCATTATGACTCCTACAGATCCTCAAGGGGAGGGAAAGGATGGATGAGAAACATACTGTCTCTTTGTTTTGTATTTTAGGTCAATTGAGAAATGCAGAGAAAATTTAGTTTTTGAAATAAGAAGAAAAGATGGTGTTTACACTATACATTGTGTGTGTACCTGAGTTTGTAGGTTGATTGCATGACTCAAACTAAGGGGGGTGGCTTAGTAACTATACTGTCATTGCTGAGACCAAGTATTTCACATTCAAAGTTAAAAGGAGGAAAGTTTATGTAGCTTACAGTTTGTAGAGCCTTAGGCTCATAATTGGCTGGATCCAGGACAGGGTGGCACATGGCAGAGGACAACAGTTCATGGCAGACAGAAGACAGCAAAACCAACAAGCAAACCTTAACCTTAACAGTGTCTTTCTGTCCCTTTTAGCTTATACAGACTACCAGGACTGGGGCAGTGCCAAACCAATCGGTGTACTGGTTTAGCAATGATATGGGTCATAATCCCAGCACCACACACTCTATATCCACTCACCTCTGACAAAGCAACCTATGAGTACATGAGGGTTTGGGGGGACATCTAGACCCAAAGCATAACATTCTTCCCTTGGCTCCCCAAGGACAAATGTGCATTCCTTTATGCAAAAGGCATTTAGTGCATCTCTAAGAGTTGCCAAAGTCCTAACAGTCTCAGCCTTGCTGAAAAGTTGGAGTGGTAGCAAGGCTTCATTCTTTTTGGGCTGTAGGGGTCATGTGCCTTTGAACCAAATCCTGAGGAACAGCTTCATTTGGACATGACATTCTGGAACATGGTGATCTGGGTCTCTCTTTGAAAGTCTTTCACTGTTTTGAGGCAGCAAAGGGTGGAATCCTGCTGCTTCTTGTAGTGCCCTCAGACCATGTTATATATTTGGTTCCTTCTCGGGAATCAAGATCGTCTCCACTCTGTCTTTATAGTTCTCAACGTTGCTGGAGTTTCATTTTTGGCCAAACTCAGAATGTTCTAAATCATTCTTCCTGGCTCTATGCTCTTGATTCTAAACATAAGCCTGGGTAAAAATTCCAACTGAAGCTGTGCCACCACTTCAATATTAGACGGCTTTGCAATTTCTTCTTCAAGATTAGTTAGTTAATCTCAATCTTAGGCAAAGTCTCTGGACACGAGCCAAATGCAGGTACAATTGTTGACCAGGCATAGCACACGTCACATGGAGTCCCAAAGCCCATGTAGTTCTTTTTCCCAGAGGAAACCTCCTGATCCTGCTCTTTACTGGCAGGATTTCTATCAGCCTTCAGAGCTCTTACTAGAATCTTCCATACAGTACAACCTAAGATATTCTAGCTCTACTTTTTCAGTCAGGATCTCCGAACCTTTCCAAACATTCCCAAAGACCCCATTATCACATAATCTGGTAACGTCACAGCAAGGACCCCACTCTCTGTATCAAATTCTGTCTTCGTTACTTTTCTTTCCCTGCTGAGACAAAGTACCTGACACCGAAATTTAGAGGTAGAGGTGTTATCCCATAATCGGCTAACTCCAATGAAGGATGGCACACTGCAGAAGGGCAGCAGTTTACAGAGGCAGAAGACAGGACAGCAACAAATGGAACCTTAAGAGCCTTTCTGCCCCTTTTATCTTATTTAGACTACTAGGATTTGGATGGCATCAAGCAAATCATTGTACTTGTTTAGTAATCACATGGCCTTTATCCCAGCATCACATATGCTGGATTCAGCCACCTCTAAAAGAAGCCACCTATGACAACATGAGGCTTTAAGTGGGTATCTAGATGCAAATCATAACAGGGTGTGTGTGCCAATTCATGCCCATAGCCTACCTCACAGAGCTAAGTGCCTGGATTCTAGAAAAAATGGTGCTATTACTAAGAACATCTTGGTAAAGCCACTGGACTTCTGCACATTCATAACATCATCGAATACCAGGGTAAACTCAATGTTATATTACATCCAAGCATGTAATGTTAGTATAAATGAAAACTGAGGATGATTAACAGAATAAATTTAGGTATGATTCAAAATGTGGTGGATGTTTAAATTTTGAAAAAATGTGTTGCAATAAAAGATGTATTGCCATGCCTCTCCCTCATGAATTTCATCATCACTTTTCAGGGCCCAAAGCGGTCACTGTGTTAAAGTGGGAAAATGTACAATGTGTTGCTAACTTTGTAGCTGTCACAATTAATTCTAATGTGTTGGAGAAAGGTTTGTAAAATAAACCCACTCACTTCTAAAGTCTTATCCCATGGTCCTGGCCAGAAATATTCACCATATTCTTGTCCACAGTTTGTAAAAACATCTGGGAATAAGAACTTTGAGAACTGCCCTGGAATATGTCATGAAACTTGGGATATGTCTGTATGAAGAAAATGTGAGCATTTTGCTGGGGATTCATGCTGATGTGTCTTTTCATGAATAATTTTTTAAAAATAATGTACCGTAATCTTAATCACACCTGGTATTACTCGTTTTTCAGGCATGGTGAACAGGATCAAGGTAATTTAAATGATCAATTTTCTTTCAGAAATTTTCTTTTGGGGGGGAGGTAGTATATATGACTACACTTTCTCTCCATTGAAGAAACTTACTTAAATATTAAAAGATGCTTAAAAGATAAACCTGTTTTAAGTGGTAGAGAATGATGACATTAAATCCAAAGCTGAAAGTTAATAGTAAAATATGCAAATTGAATTCCACATAAATTCAGTCTCTAACTAACCGGAGCAATTATGTCATTGCTAAAGTCTGTGATTTAAAATAAATTTCAAAATAGAACCCTGTAGTTTTCTATGGTCAAATGCCAGGTATTTCATTGCACGGACAGAAATGTGGAATGTGGTTTTCACATTTGTTTTTAATATTTTTATTCATATAAATATGATGACACAGTGGCAAAGTGGAATTAAACTACATGCATAAAATCTATATGTCCTGAATTTTCTAAATGTCATTTGTGCCTCTTTTTTATTATCTACTACAAGAGGAAGCAGTAAGTTTTAAGCATATGTTCGCATTAAGTTTACTGTGATGCACTGTGGTGTATATTCATGGAATTACAATGAATATTGATTTGGATGACAACCAAGTGATAAAATTCCTGACACTTTAATAATTGACTTGGATGAACTAGTTAGAAAGGGCAGGAAATCTGCACCTACCACCTAGCTATAGATCTTGAACCAAGAACTTTACCAGCATGAAAAACTATGCACTCCGCTAACATTTATGAAATTTGAGTGAAATTGGAAGTGTTCACCATGTTATGAAAGTGATACATAAAATATGTCCCTACTTTTGTAGCTGACGTAATTAATTGATTCTAATATATTGGAGGAAGGTGAGTGAAATTAACTACTATTGAAGAAAGAATTGAAAGAAGTATGTTGCAAACAAATCATGGGAAAGAAACGGGAAAAAAAATGACTATTGAGTTTTAATGTGTTTCTCTTTCAATTACAGACTCGGGTGAAAACTATTTGCAAATTCTTTACAACACAGATGATCTCATAACATTATTGAATGTCAATGTGGATAATGGAAAAACAATTGTTTCTCTTAATTGTTGGCAAGACTGTACATGTTCTCACTGGAGGGAAACATATGCATATTATCATCACCTGTGTATTAAATTGTGGAGAGAGCCATGTTTTTACACTATTTCATTCAGTGCACTAGCATGAAAGTGTGTTCCCATATGAGATTTCAATTTTAATCTTGTTACAATGGAGGATGATGAAAAACTGTCTATGGGAATAAAGATGTGCAAAATTACTGGTGCCTTACAGTCCTTTTCTAAAAATTGTTAACAAAGATATTATATATTCTGGAGAAGCAATATGTACTATGACTTGGCCAACGAAACAATTGGGAAGGATCACACATTGGTATAATTTGGCTATGTCACCAAAAAAATTAAGATTGAAATTTCACATTCAGCAGAATAACAAGTTTTCCATAGTAGTGACTGTGTTCATTTCCACTTTGAAAACTTTACTTCATCAAAACTACTCTACCAGTGACAAAACTTGAATCTGCTGCTCAGTAAAGAAATAGCACATCAGATTCAGCTCCCCAAACACAATACTTCCAGCCTCTGGAGGGCCCTGACCACAGATAACTTCACACAGACAGAAATAGAACCCTTTGGTCTGTTCTGATATTAGACATGAATTTCCATAAAATGAAGGAGAACCTTAGTTTGAAAAAAATGAAGGAGATTTTCTGTGTTTGTTTTGCAGTTCCTTGGCACTAAGTTGACAGGGAACAATAGACTTGGGTGGAGTTGAGGATATTTTCCAGCCTCATGTGATTCAGGTTCAAGGAAACCAGAGACATGGGTGGAAAATTTAGAAAGGAAGTGAGAAGCTTTAGTGTGCAGAGTCACAGTTCTTAAATGCTACCATCTGCATGCTCTGGGTTTGTGTGGAGATTGTGTTTAGTTTGGTGACACTGATATCCAAACATAAGTGAAATTTTGTGTCTTCAGTCACCCTAAGAACTGGAAAGTGAGGTGATGCTCCAAGACTGGACTTCACCCAGTGTCACCTCAGATTTCCCTGCTGGAAGAAGATAGGGTGGAGATGGTGGGATTTAGAAGGTCACAGAGCACAGAGTGGCCCAGGGGTGGCTTTAGAAATCAGGCAGCATCCTCAGCACAGAACAGCATCCTGTTCTGTTTCATTTTCCATGAAATGCAGGCAAAAGAACATTTCTGACAGCTGAGGAAAAGGAGGAGTTTGTGAAGGTGGCTGAGGAAAATGGTATTCCCAAGGAAAACATAAGATATAACATAGAAACAGGTAGAGTCACCCTACTGCTCCCCACAATATCAACATATATTTAGAGTGAAAACATACTCAGAATTTTTATTTAGAATTATAATTCTAAAAATTATACTTTATTGAATATGTTAAGGTAAAGTTTTAGATCTATTGAATAACAATGACCCTTTTTGTCTCTTTTCTTTTTTATTTCCATTTTTCCCTTACAGAAGGCCATCTATACTAAATGTATTGCTTGGGTGAGTAGAAACATGGTACTTAATTCATTGGGGACTTTTTAAAAGAATATCATATTTTTCATAAGTTATTGGCAAATAGTCCTTCTTTAAATTATGACTTTGGATACTGCATATGCATTAATCACTGGAAAAATAATACAAATCCAGGGGAAACAACAGGAAAATTATCTCCTTCAGACAAAGTGAATGAATGTTGTAAAGTACATTTAGATCTCCTTGTGAAATATTAATCCTGATGAATTCCAGAGTGAATAATGAATCTATCAGTGATAAAATTATTAGTAATTCTAGATGAGAATCTAGAAGTCCTTTGTTTGATACAATTACATGTAGTTGAAAATGAGTTGTCAATATCAATATGTGGCATGAAAATTTGCAAGGTAAATCCAGGCACAGGCTCATGCAAAATCAGTGGTTTCCTATGAAAATATTCCATATGGAACTCACATAGGCCACACACAGCTGGAGTCCTATGAAGTGACTCATGTATGATATTCTCTCCACTTGGTTCCCTACCAATGGATATTACTTTCATTTCTGCTCTCATGAACATCAAGCCATTAATATTTGGTCAGCTACACTTTTTTTCCTCTTATATTCCTTCAGATGATATTGAGGCAGGTGTATTGACTACATCAACTTCTCCAAGATATCTGAATCATGAATATGAAGATCCAATATTCTTTGCTTTTTAATTGTATTTTCTTCTTTCTAATGAAGCCGTGAACCAATATCCTGACCTGCTTCTTCATTTCTTCTATAACCTGCTTGATACTTTTGTATCCTAATCAATTAAATAAATCGAAAGGATTTGAAACTGCCATATGTTTGACAAAAATTATTCAATTTATTATTCACAGAACTTTCTACTTGCATTCAACTATTTACAAACTGGGTCTGTCATTAAAGAGTAATTGCATAATTTCTGGGTGTGTCTTTGTTAGAGAGGAAACTCTGAACTGCACCATGGTGGATTTGAGTTTCTTGAAGTAATGCAAATTTTCTATCATGTTTCTCAGACTCAGTGGGAAAATACTTTTTAAAAATCTCATGGGAGGGACAGTGAGGATGCAATGCATGTATTCCACCTGATGTGATGACATAATTTTAAAAGTCTCCAGTTCTATGACTGTCTTAATTTTCTCATTGCTGAGACACAATAGTCAACACTCAGGTTAGAGGAGGAAAGGTTTATTTCAGCTCACAGTTTGTACAGGTTTCTGTCCATAGTCAGCTGGCTCCAAGGCATGGTAGCATGGCAGAGGGGTATTGAAGTGGCGAAACAGTCCATGGCAGGGCAGGTAAAAAGCAGCAAGCCCACTTTCTTCTGTCCCTTATTATTCCATCCAAGCTACAAGATTATAGATTGGTGCTACCTTCACCCAGCACAGGATTTCCCATTCCCCACACCTACAAAAGTGCTAAATCAATTAGTGACCTGATCCAATTATCACACTTTTAATCCACATTCACACACTCTAGATACAGCCACCTCTGAAAAAGCCACCTATGAATATGTGAAGTTTTTTTTTTTTCATTAAGTTTATTGGTACATTTTAGGTATAAAATGCAGTTACATTCATCATTGAGATCTTGTACCATTACGTGAGTATCTTGGCTCTTATTTTTTGCCCATTTCTCTGCCCTCCCTTCACCCACTCTACCCTTCCCTATTTGCAAAGATTTAGTTTCCATTTTTTTTTCCTTTTTTCATTTTTTTTCCTTTTTTTCCTTTTCCCTACCCCTCCCACTTCCTCTGCTCCTTTACAACTTTCTTCCTATTATACAATATCAATTATACATTTTTAAATTACAATATCAAGATCTAGGAGACATTACCACAGATTTTACAGAATTTAAAAGGATATAGAAAGCATATTACAAAAATCTTTTTTGAAATAAATTTGACAACTTCTAAGAAGTACCTTGGAAGACAAATTAATGAAACTGACTCTGGAGGAAATATAAAATTTGAATTGCACCTATTAAAGAAAGTATATTCCTAGCTTGAAAATCTACCTATATAATAACAGCAGGCTCATATACATTTTAACTGATAAGTTATATCAAACAATTAAAGCAGAAAAAAGAAGGAACAGTTCTCCCCTCATTTTAGGAACTCAACATTGTGCTAATCCTAAAACTGGATAAAGATAATAGAAGAAAAAAGTATGAACATAGATAGAAATTTGTTTAACAAAACAAACTATTAGAAGTCAGATCTGGCAGGATATAGAAAGTGGTTCTGTTATAGGGATGGCAGTGTTGGTTCAGCATTGGAAGATCCACCCCCAAAAGTCATCATTTTAACAGAGGAAAGGAAAAAGACATATGATCCTATCACTAGTTGGATAAAAAGTATTGGACTAAATTCTACAGGTGTTCATGGTAAAAGCTATCAGGAGACTAGAAGTAGAACAGAACCTTCTCAACAGATTAAAGACATGTACTCCATACTTCCAGTGAGAATGCCTTATATGAATGGAGAAGATACAATGCTTTCTCCTTAAGGTGGGGAACAAGGGCAGATATGCCTACTCTTCATCTGTCCATTAAACTTTGAAACCTAGGCCCAACCAAAATAGTCTGGCAATAAAATGACACAATTAGGATAGGATTGGCAAGGTAGAAGCAAAATCTTTATATGCAGATGAAATGATCATCTACAGAGAAAATACTAAGAAATCTCTAGGAGTCCCTAGAACTTGCATTTGAATTTAGCAGGGTTAGAAAACACAAAGTATATATAAAAATTCAGGTCTATGTATGCTTGCTATAAATGAAGAATTGGATATTGAAATTTAAAAGTTATGTAGGAGTACAAAGGACCTAGAAAAGTTAAAAAACAGAAAAACAACAAACAAACAAAAACAGTGTTGGAAGACGTTTAGTACCTAATTTTAAGACTTCTTCTAAAGCTACAGTAATCAAGGCAGTGTTGGTGTAAGGAAAGACATATAGATCATTTGAATAAAACAGAAAATCTAGAAATAAAGCCGCACATATATGGTCCACTGAGTTTTGAAAGATTATTTAACATTAACATTTTATAGAATATAAACTCAATTCAAGAGCTGAGGAAGAGATAGTGTTTTCAGCAAATGGCACTAGAACACCTGGTATCTGTACATAAAAAATTAACCTCAACCCTTTATTTGCATACATGAAAATAACTTGAAGGGATCTATGAACCCAAATATGAAAACCTAAAAGTATAAAACTTTAAGAAGAATTTATAAGGGAAAATGTTTATGAATTCAGGGTAGGCAAGAACTACCTAGGATACAAAAAACATGATGTATAAAAGAAAAAAATTGATAAATGAGATTCCATCAAAATTTAGAACTTTAAATGACATCATTAAAATGAAAAGTAGTCCTTAAACAGGCCATATTTACAATGCATATAACCTATTACAAGAATATATAAAGAACTCTTACAGCTCATTAATAGACAACCCAATTAAAAAGTAAGATGAGAAAGATGATAAAGAGCCAGTATAGCACAAGGAAAGGTGTGCAACTCTAGAATCAGTAAAATACTAATCAGTACAATAACAAGATTGAATTATACACTCATTAGGGAGATGAATTTAAAAGTTTTAAAAGCCTTGTCATGACTTTTTCTTTTTGTTGGATTCTCCCTCTTTGGGTTTAATTTGTCAGGCCCAATGGATTCATTCTGCTGAGTTTCCTGGGATTGTGATCCTCATTGCCTTTTCCTAGGGTATTGACTAAAATTTTTTGGAGTGCCGGTTTGGTATTCATGAAGATCCTGAGGTGCTCGTTATCATGAAAGTATCTTATTTCTCCATCAATTTTGAAAGATAGTTTTTCAGGGTACATCAATCTGGGTTGGAGGCTGTTTTCCTTTAGGCCTTGAAATATATCTCTCCAAGCTCTTCTTGCCTTGAGGGTTTGCATTGAGAAGTCTGCTGTGATTCTGATGGGCTTTCCTTTGTATGTGATTTGTTTCTTTTCTCTCACTGCTTGTAGAATTTTGTTCTTATGTTGGATTTCTGGAATCCTAACTATTATATGCTTATTTGTAGATTATTTAGCAAGGCTAGCTGGAGTCCTATATGCCTCACTGATCTGTATGTCAAGATCTTTTCCCCTGCTTGGGAAATTTTCTGCCATCACTTCTGTGAACAGTTTTTTTTTATGTCATCTGCACTCTCTCCTCTTTCTTCATTGACCCCAGTCAGTCTTATGTTATTCTTCTTTGCATCATCTAGCAGCTGCTGGATTGATTTCTCATGTTCCCTTACAATTTTAAAGCAATTTCTCTTTTCCTCCTCACTAATTGCAATCCTATCTTCTATATGTGAAATTCTGTCCTCACATTGGTTCATTCTGCTGCACAGACTTTCGATGGAGTTTTTAATCTCTTGGAAATCTGTTTGCATCTGTTTTATGGATTCCATTTTTTTCCTATGTTGGGATTCCATCATGTTCCTCAGCTCCTCAATTTTTTATCTGTGTCCTCTCTAGATTTATTATTCATGTCTTGCCCCATGAGCAAAATCTTTGCTGTTAGCTGAGTAATTATTTCTGATTTCATTTTTCCCAGATCTTCTTTTGTTGCTAGTTCAGAGAGTCCAGGTAGTTGAGTATCAGATTGTTCCATGTTGTTTCCCTTTGGGGTTGCTGTAAGTGATCCTGAAGTTTGTTTTTGAGGCTTGTTTATGTGTCTTCTCATTTCCATGGGGGTGGGGGTGGTGCTTCTGGCCCCCGTTTGGCTCAGCTTCTCTGCCCTAGGAGCGTGGGATGGCAGCAGGGGAGCTTCCTTCTGGGTCAATCATATGAAGCTTTGAGAGAACATCTAATCCAAGATATATCGAAATATCAGGTCAGAAATTTTAATAAATCCAAGACCTCCCAAAGACAAGCAAATCATGTTAACAAAGAATTATGAACAATACCAGTGGAATTAGAATACAGATGTTGTGAACTATATATAAGCTAAAATGATTTATCTTTGTTCAATTATATAATATTTCTAAATATGATATGTAAAAATATAGGATACAAAACACACTACTGGAGTAATGAATGAAGAACACGATTGAGACAAAAAGAAAAAAAAAAACCAGTAAACTAGAAAACAAATTACATAAGGCCTGCAGGTAGAACCGAGTCATCAATAATTTTTGTGCATGTGACTTGATTAAATTATTGAGACAAAGATTTAATGAACAAAGAACAAGTCCCAAGTATATATTGCTTATAAGAAACAGAATTCCCCTCTAACACACACATATCATAAAAGTAAAGGGATAGAATAAGATATCCCATGCAAAGGGAAGTGAACAGAACAGAGAGAGGGTATTAACACCACATAAAACAGACCTTGAAGTTATATCAATAAAAGGAAACAAGGAGGGACCTTGTAGAATAATGAAGCACTCAATTCACCAGAGGGAATTATACAACAATACCCAAATATTTAGAGCAAGTCTGAGTAAACCTAAAAAAGAGATGGACTCCAATTCAATAATGTTTAATAATATTAACACCACACCCTCAGCAATGAACATTTCATCTAGACAAAAATTCTACAAACAGACACCTACCAAATACTCCATACAACATCTGACAAATACACATTTCCCCATCACTACCTGTAATATCCTCTAGAACAGATTCTATGAAGGCCACAAAATAGATGGCCATGATTTGAAAATTATACTGGGAATATTTTATGAATGAATAAAATAGTGTTAGAAATTAATAACAAGAAAAACTTGCCAAGAAATCAAATGCATGAAATTTGAACAAATTTCTCTTGCAAGATGAATGTATCAAGTGAAAAAAAAACCTGACATTTAACATATTTTTTTAAACAAATGGATTGGAAAACATACTGCTGCCTATGGAGCACAGTAACATCAGTACTAAGAGGAAATTTTGTACAGCAACACCCAGATGTGAAAAGGAGAAAAGTCTCAGATAAGAAACCTACAGCCTCATCTCAAGGAACAGAAAAATAGGCATAGCACTAAATCCAAATTTAGTAGAAGGAAATCAATAAGAAATATCAGAGATGAAAATAAATGAGATAGAGGACAAAAAGGAAAAAACTCAATGAAACAGGACTAGATTTTCCAAGATTGACAGACTTTGTAAAAATACGGGAGAGAATACTGAAATATATAATATCAGAGATGTAAAGAATAATTATTATAAATTCACCACATTAGAGATTATTGTGATCTTTTTCTGATGAATTTGATCCTGGAGAACAAATGGACAAACTCTGTAGCCCAACCAGATCACAAGTCTTCACCATGAAGCAGTAGAAAACCTGAATTGATCAGTGTCAAGTTATAAGTTTGAAACAGAAAGAAAAAAAAAAAACCCTCAAAACACTTAAAAACCTCAAAACACTTGAACCCCAGGACTGGATACCATCACTGCTGAATTCTTTCAAAATCTAAAGAAAAAATATTTCATTATTTAAAAAGAAAAATTTTCTCTCAATAAATAGATATAAAAACTTGATAAGGATTCAGCAACAACAAAAATAGAACTCATAAACAATATTGGTTGATGAATATAGATGCTAAAATGATCAACAAACTACCAGAAAAACAAACCCTAACACTCTATTAAAAAGATTATTTACTATGATCAAGTGGAATTTGTCCACTATTTTTTTCCATACACATATGAGGCACAGGGTGATTAACACTTCTGTGAAGTTTTGGCATATGTACAAAATACATTTTAGTTCTCTTTTTGTTTTCCCATCCCTCCACCTTCCCTTTCCTCCATGCTCCTTCCAATTTTCAGTCCCCTTCCCATTTATAAAAGCTCTATTTTCAGCATATTTGCCTTCAATTCTTTTTTATTGCAGCTTCTTCCCCTTCTGTTACACACCATTACTCTATTTCTTGATGATACCCACTTGAAAAATATATGGTTTTTGTATCAGGGTAATACTTACTTCCAAGAATGAATTTGGGAGTATTGGTTCCCTTTCAAATTCAGTAAAGAATTTGAGGAATGTAGCATTAGATCTTCTCTAAATTTCTTGTAGAGATCAGCAGTGTATCCATCAGCACCTGGGATTTTCTTTGTTGGGAAGTTTTTAATTACATCTTCAATTTCATTGAGTTACACTGGATATTATTGAGAATTTTTAAATCTTCTTGAGTCTGCTTGGGTAATTCATATATGTCTTAGAAATCCATCGCCGAATACTATTGTATTGGTGCTTATTTGACTTTTTATGTCATTAATATTTGTTTTATATAGTTGGATACACTGGTGCATATATATTTAAGATTGTCATCTCTTCCTGTTGGATTGTTCCTTTTACTAGGATGTAGCGACCTTCTTTGTTTCTCTTAATTAGCCTTGGCTTGAAATCTAATTTATCTGCAAATAGAATAGTGAACTCTGTTTTTCACTGTGTTCCTTTCACATGAAATATTATTTTCCTCCTTTTACTTTCAGTTTATGAATTTCTTTTTGAATTAAGTGTGTTTCTTGCCTACAGCATATGGTTGGATCTTGCTTCTTGATCCATACTGCCAGCATATTTATTTTGATTGGTGAATCGAGACCACTAACATTGATAGTTGTAACTAATATGTATTGACTTGTCCTTGTCACATTTTCCTTATTTGGCTCCTTTTTTCCCCCTATTTAATTTTTTGTCTTGCCTGATGGATTCATTCTGTTGGGGTTCATGGGGTAGTAATCCATATTATCTCTTTCTAAGATATCCTTCAGAATATTTTGTAGTGCTGGTTTGGCATTCATGAAGTTCCTCAGGTGTTCTTTGTCACAGATATATCTTATTTCTCCATCAATTTTGAATGATAGTTTTACAGGATACATCAATCTGGATTGGAAGTTGTTTTCTTTTAGGTATTGAAATCTTTATTACAGTCTCTCCTTGACTTGAGGGTTTGTGTTTAAGAAGTCTGCTGTGATGCTGATGGGATTTCCTTTATATGTGATTTGTTTATTTTCTCTAACACTTTTTAATATTTTGTTCTTCCATTGGATTTCTGGAGCCTTGACTAATATACACCTAAGTGTAGTTTTTGTTTTGTTTTGTTTTGATCATGACTACTTGGAGTTCTATATGCCTCACCTATTTGTATATCAAATTCTTTTTCCCTGTTTGAGAAATTTTCTGTGATTACTTCTGTGAATAATTTATTTATGTCTTTTGCTCTTTCTCCTACTCATTCATTGACTCCAATCTTTTTAAGTTATCGTTTTTTGCATTATTTATCAGCTGTTAGATTGATTTCTCATGGTACCTTGCTAATTTTAATAAATCTTTCCTTTCACTTTCTACAGTCACAATCTTGTCTTCTGTATCTGAGATTCTGTCCTCACATCCCCTTATTCTGCTGTGGAATCTTTCAATGGAATTTGTAATCTCTTGGATAGCTGTTTGGATGTGTTCTTGTATTCTATTTCATTCCTATACTGAATATTCATGGTTTTCACCAATTTATTCATCTTCTCTATTTTTTTATCTGTATCTGCTCTAGAGTTAATAATCATGTTTTTAATTAGAGTCACCATTCTGTTGTTATCTTAGAAATTATTTGGGGTTTTTTTATCGACCTTGTTATTTCCACTACCTTCAGGGAGTCCAGGAGGTTGACTTTTGGATTGTTGCATCTCCCTGTCCCTTGGGTTTACCTTAAGTGAGTTGGAACTCAGGGTTTGCATTTTGTTTAGGTGTCTTTTCATTTCTATTTTTGTTGTTGTTGCTGTTGTTGATGATATTTTTGGTTTAATTCCTAGGCTGATGCTTCTAGACTACTTATGGTCAGTATCTTTTTTGCTTGTATTTAGCACCCTTAGGAAATGACTACTTCTCAGAGGTATCTTCCAGGCATAGCAGGCTCATGGGTTCTTGAGTCTGTTAGAAGATCCTCCTCAGTCACCTGGGGTGAGAAGTTGCTGGTCACTTGGCCCAGCCTCCAGTTCCTTGGCACTGGTCTATAGTACTTTTAATGACCCTTAGTCAATCTCTGTCTTGAGGTACCAGGAAGAACAACTGCTTAGAACAATTATGTCACCTTGCCTAAACTAATACAATCACCTTTAATAATAACTGTATGAATTACATTTGTGGTTATCTAACAATAGCTAAAACAAAACAGACATATATTTATAGTAAAGTAAGATAGCAAATTTGCTCTCTGGGAGAAAGTTTAGGAGAAAAGGGTTTAAAGAAATATAAGAAGAAGAAAAGATTAGAGTAAGGCTAGAGGTCAAAGGAAGATCATAGAAACTTTGGGAAGTAGATGAAACAGGAAGGAAAGAGAGAGGGAAGAGATAGAAACAAGAACAGAGCAAGAAAACAGATAGAAGAAAACTAGAAAGTTTTCATGCTCCTATACAAATAACAACAATCAAGAATAAACATAACAAAACAAAAACAGAAACAAGAAAGGATAGAAATGAAAGGGGGAAAAGAAAAAGAAACCACAAGAAAATGTCCGCTTCAAGGCATGTCTGTGCTATCGTTGGTAGACCATGTGAGCAGCATACAGATCTGAGTGATCAATCTCAGCAAGCCAGCCATGATCCACTGAAGTTCAGGCAGTTTCTGGGTGTGAGGGTGGGGCTGAGCTCCCTGACCTCTTGGGGGTTTGAACTCTGCCCAGTTTGACTGTTGATTCAGAAACTCTTTCCCCTCATGGAGTCTGAACTCCAGTAGGAAGTGCTGACCCCAACAGCTCACCAACTGCTGCAGTCCACTGTGTCTTTATTCTAGTATCTCACTCTTTGCTCTCCTAGTGGGCTTCAGTTCTCAACAGCAAACTTACTTTGGTCCCATTCCTTTGTATCCTCCTGTTTGTACCTCTTGCAATGCTAATGTCTATCTTGTGCCATTGAATGTTGGAAGTGCTTGACTTTCTTTGCATTTGTACAGGGGCCTGAAGTTAAGAGTTTGCCTTAAATCTCAGAGGACACTTTCAACTTCGACTTTTGAGCAATGCTAAAATGGTTAGGATTTTGGCAACTCTTATAGACTAAGTGCCTTTTGTGTGAAGGAATGTACATGAGTCTTTGGGAGGGTCAGGGGCAGAATGTTATGGTTTGGGTCTAGATGGCCCCCAAAGCCTCATGTGGTCATATGGTTGATCTAGAGTATGTGAAGCTGGAATTGATTCATGAAGCAATGCTAGGCTCAAGGGCACTAGGATGAAGGGTGTAAGTGCTGCCCACCCTAAGTAGTCTAAATAAGGTAAAAGGGACAGAAAAATGCTGTTAACATCTCTCTTGTTACCTTTGCTGCCTTGTGTGTGCCATGTTGTTTCTGCTCTGCCATGCCTGTTTGTCATCCCTGCCTTGGAGTTGGCTGATTATGGACTGGAACCTCTATGAACTGTAACCCAAATAAACCCCTTCCCCTTTAACTTTGGGTGTCTGGTATTTTGCCTCTGCAATGAGAGAAAAGTAACTAACATAAATACTGTAACACTTAGTCTGGAGGCAATACATCCGAAAAATATTACAAATACACCAGGATTCATGTTTTATAAAATTGTACAAAATGACAACGTTTTAACACTTTCATAAAACAAAAACATTTGATTCTCTATTAGAAAGTAAGGTAAACTGTGGAAGAGGGTACGTTGGAAACTAATGAATAGTTTAATTTTCCTCAATGGGGAAAAGACTTATCCTGGCATACATTCATAAAAATGTCACTAAATGTGGGAGATTTGATGTATTTCATTTCTATGTCAATGTAGATACAGAAAACTCACTTTTGGGTTCCATTATAAAATCTAATTATAGATTTCAAGTCATGAGACTTATTTTTATACTAGAATTCACTATACTTCCATCTGCTTTTTTGTCATGACTAGGAGGCTCATAATGAGTGATATTATAGATTTAAAGTACACTGCATGATTTTTGTTTGACTATTATTGTAAATGCTGATCAGTATTTGAATCAGTTACAGGTGGAAAGTACAAGGAGGTGGATTTAAAGAACAGCATCACCAACTAAAACCAGGAAGTATTCTCCTATGTCTAATTGTAATAGAGATCTATTCCTTTTGAGGAATTGATCTTTGGAGTTGGATATTAAGACATTTGATGAAAACACATGGCATTGGTGGATTTGCAAAAGATTACTAGGTAGAGAAGTAAACAAGAAGGTATTTGTTTTGAAATGTGTTGTCAGATATTAATATAGATGCTACTGTGGGTAATGTAAATAACATTGTATCATAATGACATTCCTGTTGCTGGAACAAAACACCAGACATCCACAAGTTAACAGAGGAGAAATTTATTTTGTAAAGGTTTCAGTCCATAATCAGCTGGCTCCAAGGGAGGGTAGCTTTGTGGAGAGGCATAGCAAAGAAGAAACAGTCCATGGCATGACAGGCAGGAGGCTGCAGCAATGAGCTTCTGCTATTTTATATTCCATCAGAGCTGCAAACCTATTGATTGACGGGACCTACATATAGCTGGGGCTTCTTTCTTCAGTAAATCTATTCAAGGACACTCAGAACTATCCTAAACCAATCAGCAGACTAATCTAGGATCACCTACACTTAATAGAAGTATCACACGCCCAAGGTGCAGCAAGCTACCAAAAGGCCCACTTCTGAGCAACTGAAACTTTATGAAGACTTCTAGATGCAAACCAGAACATTCCATTCCTGGCCGCCGAAAGACTCATCCACATCACCTTATGCAAATACACATTGTCCATCTCTAAAAGTTGCCAAAGTCCTAATAGTTTCAACCATTGTTGAAAAGTCCAAGTCCAAATTCTGCTCTGAGATTTAAGGCAAACTTACCTGTGAGCCTCTGTAGAGATGAAAAGAAAGTTAAACATTTCTAACAAAAATGGTACAAGATAAACATTCTTATTCCAGAAGGTACAAATAGGGGAATACAAAGGAATGGGGCCAAGGCAAGACTAAACTCCAGCAGAGCAAGCATTATGTCATATAGTTCCATGTCCAGCATCCAAGGCAATCTGTGGCAAGACAAAAAGGCATGGGTGGCTCCACCCCAGAGCCCTGCCTTTGGTTGTAACTCCAACAGTTTTTCTCTTATACCAACTCTGCTTGCTCCTTGCAGCTTTTCTCTGATGATCCACACTCCTGGATTTTCCAATCTTCTGTCTTCTCCACTGCACTTTCCATGCCACAGTTGCAGCTGCACACACTCACCTGTCAGGAGCACATCGCTTTCTCCCAGAGTTTTTTCTGAACTCTGGGTGGAAGTCTTCCAGATCCCACAACTATTGCACACTCTATATGCCTAAAAACAGCACCATGTGGATGGCCTCAATGTCCACCGCCAGCTGGAGCAGTAGCCAGACTTCCTTCTTTCTTGACTGTGCAGGTCAAATGCCTCCATCCCTGAGCACTCTGGGTCCAATTCCCAGGAAGATATTCTCTAGGCCACAACCATTCAGGAACATGGTGCTCTGGGGCTCTCTTATCCAAGTAAAGTCCTTCACATTAAGAACTCTGAGGCTGCAAAGTGGGGAGTCTCCTGGTTCTTGTAGGGCCCTCAGAACTTCTGTTCTGTTTTTGTCTTCTGAAATAAATTTTGGCAGCATAATATATTCTGGAAACATGCATATCACCCCCAAGCATTCCTATATCAAAACCTATGTCCCAGGAAGAAATAATGGAATGTCTGTAGGTTCTTTCCACAATCCAAATATATTCATATGCAAAGGATTACAATACTGTAATGCAAAATAGTAAACACAATAAAAATATAAGAAGAAAATAAACAAATTAACCTGCACTTAGCTTTGAAAATATCCATAGTTGGTGTGAAGGAGACCAAGGAGAAGACAATCATGTACAGCATGGCTCTTACTATCCCTAAGGGAATCACTGCTATTGGCTCAATGGAATCTTTTTCTGTCCATGCAGCTTTAACCTGGAACCTATCCAATGACATTTGCTTTTGCCTCCTTTGGTGAATTCTGTGGAAATGTTCCATTGCTTTGTCTTTAAACAGATTCATCACTGACAATGCTACAGTCTCATTTGGGTGATGCATTTCTAAAATGTTTTACACTGTTCTCCACATTTTAAAAATATTTTACCAATAACGTTTAAAGCGAGGGATACCTCTGGCTTTTTCTCTCTCTCTCTCTCTTCGGCAAATGAGATCTCTTCACTAAACCTTTGCTCTTGGGATGCAATCGTGCAAAATCCTGCGCAAGAGAAAGCAGCAGCACCCACACCTTCTAAGAACATGTCTTTCCTCTTCTGCAGAAGTTCAATAACTGAGATACTGAAGAGAATTTAAATTGATAACACCTTTATAATATTGTGGGTTTTCCTTCACATTTCATGAAATGTTGTTTCTCATCTGAAGATATTTTTACATCTTTATTAAGCATCCTGTTTGGCAGAGATGGGCTGTATTTAACAGTTTTTGTTTTTTTTAATCTTAATCTCATTAGGAATAACTAAAGCTGAAACTGAGCTGGACAA
This sequence comes from Heterocephalus glaber, assembly GCF_053883595.1. Lineage (NCBI taxonomy): Eukaryota > Metazoa > Chordata > Mammalia > Rodentia > Bathyergidae > Heterocephalus > Heterocephalus glaber. Next base: position 4,558,236 of record NW_028258189.1, read on the forward strand.
ATGACCTTAGGTTATATGAGAGAAGATTCAACAGTCAAGGTGCTAAGGGCAACAGTATTTGAGTTCTCTCACATCCTGACTTCTGAGATACAGATAAAGTACTAGATGTGTTTCACGAAGAGTGAATGAATAAACATTTAAATTACTTTCCAAAAGTAAAAATGGTGCCCTCCATTTTTATAAAATGTGGCTTCGGATACAGTATAATAAATTATGGTTACCAATATGACCCACAAAAAGTGTATATTACAATCTGACAACATACTCCAAACAAGAGCATATTCTTACCTCCTACAATTTAGGAATCACTCTCAAGTCCAATTCCACTCCTTGTTGACAAATGTGTAATATCCAAAGTTAGAAGAACTGATGCAAACAGAGTCAGATTTAAGAGATTTCTTCCTGGTTGTAGCTCCTGATACTGATACCCATGTTCTTTAAACCCGTCTCCTTGTACTCTGTCTGTAACCAACTGATACTATGATAACTACAATTATTTTCAAGAAATAGTCTTACCTATTGTATGCTCATAGAAATAACAAAATAATGTCCAGTCCTGAGGTCCTGCTCCAGAGGAAAATAACAAAACTGCCACAACACTTCAGTGTTCTCATCCACTTGGAAATGAGTCAGCTTTTGGGGCTGGGGGGGGCGCAAGATCACTTGATCTTATTTCTTGACTGTAAATAGTTCTTGTGTTTTTGTTTTAAAGTGAGTGGAGGGAGGGTGGGGACTATAAATTTGTTGCACGAATAAATGGGTCAGACCTCCAAGTATAAGTACACATCCTCTGACAGGGCATTTTGTTTAAAATAAGCACCTTGGTAACTAAATTTCCTTTCATAGCTAAAACAGCTATAGTTCTGTACTGATTGAGTTACTGCAAAAGCTTGGGTTTATTTTTGCAGGCCTTTTTGGCTGAGAACTGGAACATTAGCATTGGGGTTGCTCTGTTGGAGGAATGTAAATTGTAACTACAAATAAATATGCAAACCTTTTAACATTAAAAAAACCTTTTAATATAATTTTAAGGGTAGAAATATAACACAGGGTGAGAAATGTGCACGCACGCACACACACGCACACACACACCCCTCAGGCTTTCCCTAAGGTAACTTTGCCCTTGATAACTGACTGTCATCCATTTCACTACTGTGTCTTTCTTGGGGTCTTGAGTGGCAAATGTTGATGTTTCATGGTCTTTTCCCTTTGCAGGAGAGCTAGAGTTTGCAGGGTTCCAGAGGTGATGATTTACATGGACAAGAACATGTCATTATATTTTGACGAGCCTGTCTTTCTGTTGGATGTCACTGAGCAGCAGAAGTCACCACATTTGGATCAGGATTCATAAAGACATTCATGAAAGAGAACTTCCAGGACCACTTCAGAAAGTGGAAAGAACGGTGGGATAATTGTGTGTGAAGCCCTGGGAAGGATTTTGAGGGGGATTCATAGCGATGTGTCTTTCAGTGCAATACTTATTTTAAAAATTGAACATCGAACTTATTGTTTGATCACATTTTCTGAATCATTCAAGAATCATCAAGTGTTTGCTTTCCATGTGTGCCCCTTTTTTATTTATAAACCAGCAGAAATATTTAACATCTCAGCAGTCATTTCTGGCTTGGAGTTACATAACAAGGATCAAGCCATTAGTGGAGGAAAAATGCAAATTCTTTATCTTTCTAATAGTATTCACTCTTCTTTGTGTCATATGCATTTACTTTTCATAATTAACATGATCTTTACATTTAGCTGGTGTAGCCTGAAAGGCACAATGCCTGAGTTATACTGATAATTATTGTCCTTGGTTTCTCTAATTTGGCATAACTGTCCATAGAGACTGTAAGAGGATATTTTGCAAAAGATTGGCCCTCAATACCAGGAGAGAGAGATTTATTCTCCACTGAAAGAAAAGAATGACTGCTTTTTAAATTTCTTTCATTTTACTTTAGTATTATATTGATTTCTCTAGTGCAGAGAACTGAACTCAGGGCTTTAGCTCTGAAATATATCTCTGGTGCTTTTGTATGTGTATGTAAAAGAATTTATGCATAGTTTGATGAAGTCATTAAGGTCCCCAGGTTAGACTTGAATCTGTGATCCTTCTGCATCAGTCCAGGGTAGGGCTGCTATTATAAGACAGTACCATAAAGCCCAGCTTAAAATGTTTTCCTAAACATAGAGAGACTCCTGGGAGCCATGTCTACAAACTGGCAGGCCAAGGTTTAGCAAGAGAGGCTGTCTTCTAATTTGACTAAACTAGAAGGTGCTGTGTTTATTATTAGAAAGCAAATGTAAGCATACTCCCCAAAGCCAAAGAAGTAATAAGCTTTGTCTCTCATATCCATATTTGGGATCTAAGAATGTAATACAAATGTCCTTGCAATACCTCTTATGTATTGCGTCTTCCTTCACATGGCACAAAGATCAATTATTCCCACCACGTTGCACTTGCCTTGCTACTAATCTCATTAATAATATAATAAAATGTCACACAAAGTCTATCACTGCCAAAGAGGAAGTTTTAGGGCTTAAGGCAAAAGGAGGAAGTTTGTTCATTACAATGGACATGAAGAGAGCAGTACTGTATTAGAGGCAGCAGCTCAGGGTCCCGGCAGGGTCTCCCCTGGTCTGATCTTCTGCTGAAGAAGAAAGGCAAATCCCACTTGATGCAGATTCTTCTGCTCACTCTTGCAGTTGGTCTCACTTGTGGCAAACTTGTTGACTGTTCAAGGTACCATGGTTAAGCTGGTCTTGAGTAAGGACTTCATGTGTGTGTGTGTGTGTGTGTGTGTGTGTGTGTGTGTATTCCCATGATTAAGTCAAATTTTATAAGCATATTCTTCTACATATTGATTTTTTTCCATCAGATTCATCTCCAGATGAAAAAAAAATGTCACTGAAATGAAGGTTTGGAATCTCCATTGTATACAAAGATGTATTTTCAGCTATTTCAAAACTTGTATATGCCATGCACTCTGTTGGAATTTGAGTCACTGCTTACATGACTTCCTTCTGTGCTGGATCAAAACCTAGCAATGAGCAATAAGATCAGATGTGTTTTTGTCTGCGGAGATGAAGTGGATGCCATGGTTATGACAATGTCAGTGAGGCAACAAGACAGAAATCCACTAAAGTTTCTTGTGCAATCTTTCTTTTCTAGATCACCAGGGATTGGTGCACAATTGCCCTATCAAATGACAATGTAGAGAAAATTGAAGAGAATGGGGAACTGACAGCCCACCGATGCCACATAGAATGTCTCAAAGGATGCAGTAAGATCACCATAAGGTGTTATGTCAAGTAAGTACAATTCACCCAAATCCGAATGAATAAAACTGTAGTCTGGTGTTTCGTATGAAAATTAAAAAACAATGAAGACAACCCTGGCCTGTAATTTGAGATATAAATATGGAGTTGTAATCCACAGGCGTGCACATAATTTGTGAATGTAGATATATTTGCCTTTACATCTGAGTGCATTAGTCAGGTCCATGTCTCTCTATGTCTCTACTACCATTATGCTGTACAGCTCTTAGAATGTTCTGTTTGAATTATTCTCACATGAATTAGAAGAGGTTGAAGAGTTCCAATTCCAGTAAGGACTTTAGCATAAATACCATGCCAATCTTGATTAGAAAACCAGAGAAATGACTACAGGACAGTGAAATAAGTTAAAGTCATAATGTCAAAATAATAGAGCAGTCATCCCTCTTGTGGTTTGGGATTGTGTACTCCAACACTCCACCAATGCCTGTCATGTAAGTTCTTCAGACATGTCCTCCACCCCCACTGGGGTCGGCGCTAAGGGAATGGCAGGTGTATAGGTTCCTGATGCTGGCAGGAAACTTAGAAAGCACAGAAAGCCTGGCAGAACACTAAGAAGCTGTCCCGCCTGACAGTTCCTGACCATCATTATTGAACAACCATGTAGTAGAATCATAAAGCTCTATTATAATGGAGACATAAATGAGTGTAAAAATGAAATGCTTTATTATCTTAAGCATCCCAAATGCATTACAACTCCTGAAGGTACTCACAGGGAGGGAAAGACAGATGAAAAATGAAGACTTTGTGAGGTGGTTTTTTTTTTGGATTTCAGGTGAAATGGGCAGTGCAAGGAGGCTACAATTATTAGAACAAGAGAAGATGGTGTTTACACTGCAGTATGTGAGTACTTGATTTTTCTAGGATGACTGTCTGACTCAAGCTAAGGGATCTTGTGCCAATTGATAACCACAGGCTGAGCTCACATATCTAGGTGTCTGGATTCTAGGAAAATGTATCCTTTTAATTACTAAAGCAATCATGGAAAAGCCGCTGAACTTCTACGTGTTCACAATGTCCTAGCTGCTTTTCTTATTGCTGAGACAAAGTACCAGACACTCAGAGTTAGAAGAGAAATGATTTATGTGCCTCACAGTTCCTTGAGGTTTCAGCCTACAGTTGGCTGGCTCCAAGGCAAAGTGGCATGGCAGAGGGGCACCATAGAGGAGAAAGATTCCATAGCAGGGCAGGCAGAGGGGGCACCACACTGGAGAAACAGTCCATGGGAGGGCAGGCAGAAGACAGCAAGTGACAAGCAATAATGAGTGACCACTCAAACAGACCTTTCTGTCCGTTATATTCTTATCCAAGGTACCTGCCCTAGGATGAGTAGCACTCACACCCTTAATCCTGGTAAAGCACTGTGAATCAATCCCACCATCACACACCCTAGATCTCGCCAGCTCCAAAAGGCCCACATATGACCACATGAGGCTTTGGGGGGTACCTCTAGACACAAGCCATAACACACAGTATCATACAGTGTCAAAATAAATGTGAGATTCTGTTAGATCCAAGGATATAATTTTAGTATCAAGGAAAACCAAAGACATTCGACAGAAAACAAGTTAGGCATGTTCCAAAAATGTGGTGAGTGTTTAAATTTCACAGTTTATTGCAATAAAAGGCACACTGCCATGAATCCCCCTCAACATTCTCCTCCTGACTTGGAAACTCTTCCCTATTGTTCTGACCACCAATATTCACTATCTTCCTGCCCATGACTCCTACAGACAGTCAGGAATGAGAATTTTCAGAATGTGGCCAGAATCATGGGGTAAATGTGTTGAAATCAAGGGTGAGTATTTTGAGGGGGATTCATGACAATGTGTGTTTTAATGTAACAATTATTTTAAAATTTAAACATTCCACAGAATTTTCATCATACTTGACTTTTCCTGTGGTTTTCAAGCATGGAGAAGTACATAAAGCTAATTTGAATAATCAAATTTCTTTTAAAATTTGTCACTTGGCATTCATGACTCACTTTCGCTGAATAAACTTATTAAAGTATTAAAAAGTGCTTAACAAATAAACCAATTAAGAGGTATAGGGGGTGATTAAATCCAAAGCTAAGAGGTAAACATAACATATGCAAATTGAATTGTACATACATTGAACTTCAGTTGAAAGGAAACAGAGCAATTTTATCACCTTCAATGTCTGTGATTTAAAATAATTTCAAAAAATAATCCTGCCAGAAATGGTGGCAGATGCCTATAATCCCAGCATTCTGGAGGTAAAGGCAGAAAGATTGCCCAGGAGTTCCAGGCCATCCTGGGCTACGTAGTGAGTTCAAGGCCAGTTTGAACTGGATAGCAAGGTTCTATCTCAAAAAATAAAAAATAATCAAATAAAAAATAATCAAAGTAGTATTATATGAACAATTGCTGGATAATTTGTTGCATGGAAAGCAATGTAATTGCTAATTTTTAAGAAATTTTTGTTAATTTTTTTTTCAGAACTGGGGATTGAACTCAGGAACTTGCACTTGGCAGGCAGGCACAGGGCCAATGAACTGCATCTCTGGCTCCCAAGAAATTTTTTATTCTTATAAATATGATAATATAACAGAAGTATGGAATTACACTAAACTGTAACATGTAAGTCAAGCAATTTTTAATAGTGTCACATGTACCTCTTTCTTAATTATGTACTATACCAGAAAGTACTGACTCTCTAACATATGTTAACTTTAACATGACATATTGTAGAGTATGTACACAGAATTACAATAAAAATTAGTAGAGCTTGAGAACTGAGCTATAACATTCCTGATACATTAATAATGGACTTTGATGAGCTGGTTAGGAAGGGTAGGCTTCCTGTAACTACCATCCACCTATGGATCTTGCACCAAGATCTTTACTATCATGAAACACTATGTGATCCACTAATAATCTTGAAATTTTAGGGCTGGAAATGTTCACTATGCTAAGAAGGTAATATGTAAAATGTGACCCTAGGTCTGTAGCTGCCACACTTAATTACTTCTAACAGGTTGGAGGGAAATTTATGGAATGAAGTACTGTTAAAAGAATAATCATTACCAGTATATTGCAAGCAAGGCAGGGGTATGGAATGGGGAAAAGTAACTCTATTAAGATTTAAAATACTTGTCTTTCAATTATATTTGGGTTTAGAACTTTTTCTAAATTCTTTGTAAAAAGGAGGATCTCATAACAATGTATAATGTCAATGTGGAAGGGGATGGAAAAACAACACATTGAATCACAGTGGCTGGTAAGTACTGTAGCTTTTTCCTGTGGACAGAAACATATACATGCACATGTCAGGTATGTTCTAAATTGGAAGAAGTCTTCTGTTTTTGCATTGTTTATTTAAGAGTCCTACCTTAGAAATGTGTTCACACATCAGATTTTGATGTTAACCTTTCTCAAGTCAAAGTGCTAAAAGGTTGTCTATGAAAGAAAAGTTGCACAAACTCTCTGAGGTCCCAGGAAAATGCTTTTCTAAAAATTGTAAGCAGAAAATCAGGAACAAGACAAGGATGCCCATTATCACCACTCCTGTTCAATATTGTTCTGGAAACATTAGCCACAGCAATTAGAAAAGAGAAAGAAATGAAAGTAATAAAGTTAGGAAAGGAAGAAGTGAAATTGTCATTATTTGCTGATGATATGATACTTTACATAGAAGATCCAAAACAGTCAAAAGTCTTCTAGACCTAATTGACAGATTCAGTAGAGTAGCTGGATACAAGGTCAACACTCAAAAAACAATAGCCTTCTTATATGCAAATAGAAGACCCATTGAGAGAGAAATTTGGGAAATAATTCCTTTTACAATAGCATCTAAAGAAAATGAAATATCTAGGAATCAAACTAACAAAGGAAGCAAAAGACCTCTACACTGAAAACTACAGCTCTCTGAAAAAGGAGATAGAAGAGGATATAAGAAAATGGAAAGATATCCCTTGTTCCTGAGTGGGAAGAACCAATATAGTGAAAATATCCATACTTCCAAAAATTACTATATAGATTTAATGCAATACCAATTGAAATTCCAACAATATACTTCACAGAACTAGAGAAAACAATCCAAAAATTCACTTGGAAGCAAAAGAAACCTAGAATAGCAAAAGCAATTCTAGGCAGCAGAGACATGGCTGGGGTTATCACAATACCCAATTTGAAACTATACTACAAAGCTACAGTAATAAAAACAGCATGGTACTGGCAAAGAAACAGACCAGAGGATCAGTGGAATAGATTAGAAGATGCAGAAACAACTCCAGACATACTCAGGAACCTCATCTTTGACAAAGGAGCCAACCAGCCTCATTGGAGGAAAGATAGCCTATTTAATAAATGGTGTTGGAAAAACTGGATTTCAACCTGCCAAAGATTAAAACTAAACCCATAGCTATCACTGCACACTAAACTAAGATCAAAGTGGATTAAAGATCTAAATATTAAGACAGAGACACTAAACTTGCTGGAAGATAAGTTAGGTAGAACTCTTGATGACATTGGCATAGGAAAAGACTTTATGAACAAATCTTCAGTAGCACGGGAGCTAGCACAAAGAATCAACAACTGGGACTTCATCTTATTAAAAAGCTTCTGCACTGCAAGAGGAACTACCAACAGAGCTAAGAGACAACCTACAATGTGGGAAGAAATTTTTAGCAGTTGTACCTCAGACAGAGGTCTACTATTGAGAATATATAAAGAACTGAAAAAAATCATACCCCCCAAATTCAAAGACCCAATTCAAAAATGGGCATCTGAAATGAACAGACACTTCTCAGAAAACGAAGTAAAAACAGCAAATAAATATATGAAAAAGTGTTCAACATCACTGGTCATTTGAGAGATGCAGATGAAAACAACACTGAGATTCCACCTCACACCAGAAAGAAGGGCTGCTATCAAGAAACCAACCAATAACAAATCCTGGCAGGGATGTGGAGAGAAAGGAAGCCTTCTCCATTGTTGGTGGGAATGTAGATTTGTGAAACCACTGTGGAAGTCAGTATGGAGATACCTCAAAAAATTACTGCTGGAGGTGCCATTTGACCCAGCTATTCCCCTACTGGGAATCTTCCCCAAAGAATTAAAAGAATCATACCACAGCAATATATGTGCACCTATGTTTATAGTGGCACAGTTTGTAATAGCTAAAGCTTGGAAACAGCCCAAGTGCCCATCACCTGGAAACTGGATAAAGAAGATGTGTTTTTTTTTTTATAAAATGGAGTACTACTCAGCCATAAAGAATGAGAAACTAGAGAATTTTATAGCCAAATGGATGCATATTGAGGCCATACTCTTAAGTGAAATAAATAGGACATACATGTGTAAATACCAAAGAGTTTCTCTAGTGTGAGAAATTGAAAGTGTAAATAAGGATGAAAATGATTAAAAGTAATAATTGATAATTTGAAATAGGAGAAGGTCCAAGGGTTAGGGAATGGTTGGAGGGGAAGGGGAAAGGGAAGAAGGGAAAAGAAAAATTGTGAGAAGGAAAAAAGAAAATGGAATCAAAGTCTGTGTAAATAGGGAAGGATGGAGGGGGTGAAGGGTGCACAGGTAATGGAGAAAAAAATAAGAACTAAGATAATCATGTTCTGGTACAAACACTCAATGATAAATGTAAATGTATTTTATACCTAAAATTATATATATATATATATATATATATATATATATATATATATATATAAAGAATGCTATGTTATGCACTACAAGTAACCTATTGCTGTTATTGCCCAGAATAAATATGTTAGAAAAATGAAAAAAAAAAATTGTAAGCAATCTTATTACACATCCTGGAGAAGTAATGTGTACTGACTTGGCTGAAAAAAAAAAAAGATTGGCAAGGATCATACACTGGTACAATTCAGGTGGACAGTTAATTTCTCACAGTCATGACTGCTTATTTCTACTTGAAAAACTCTACTTCAGTGAAATTATTCTACAAGTGACTGAACTTGAAACTGCTGCCCTGTAAAAAAAGGGCACATGAGAGTCAGCTCCTCAAGCACAATGCTCTCTGCATTTGAGTGATTCTGACTACTTACAACTACACACACACAGCAATAGGAGCATTCAGTCTTCCCTGGTATTAGACACATACTTCAGGTAGATGAGGGTGAACCTTGGTTTGAGAAAGAAGAAAGAAATTTTTTTATACTTGTTTTGCTGTTCCTTGGTGCTAACATGAGGGAGATTTGCAGCCTTGGGAGGAGTTGAGAACATTTCCCACCTCATTTGATTAGGGTTGTAGAAAGACAGAGAATTGATGGAGACATAGAGGAAAATGAGAAGCACCAGTGTGGAGAGATTCCCATCTCTTAGACACAACTATCTCCATGTCCTGGATGTATTTGGAGATTACATACTGCCGGGAGCAATGCTACAAAATTTTAGGGTAAAATTATTTGGTTAGCCTAGTTCTCCTGCCTATAGCCCAGCTATGGAATTCTGAAACATAATTCCATTTTATCCTCCCGTCACAACTGAGACCTCAATGATACAGTGATGATGCTGTGATTCTCCAGGACAAGATTACACCAGCTGAGGACATCCTGGGAGGAACAAACATCTACTCAGTTCCTCCTTGATCTTGGACTGTTACCATCTTGTTTACCCGGATGTACTGAACTGTCTGCAAGTCATTTGTTACATTTGCCTCTCCCGATGTACTGAGTACTGAATAAAAGGTGCAGTGAGCTGGGGACTTTCGTCTTTGCCACCCAGAGCAGCACTGATCAGATCCAAAGCTCAGCTTCTTCTCAGTCTCAGTTTTCTACCTTTCCTGTAATTCGCCGTGTGCTGCCGTGGCTCGCAGGAGACTAGGACTCACTGCAGAGGTTCTGGTAACATCCCCTTCCCCTGTTCCCTACATTTGGCACCCAACTTGGATGTGAATCAGATCCAGGGGTTAACTCGCCTGTGAGACAAACTCGGAGTAAGAGAGACAGCACACGGATCTCCCAGGATGATTTCCGGACTCAGACAAGGGACACTGGTGGTAAGTGTGTCCAGCTGGGAGTAATTTTCTATCTTTGCTGAGTTACAACTATGGATCAGTCTGTCATCAGAGCAGCGTAACTTTGCCAAATTACTTAAGTCGCTGTTAAAGCAAGCTATGTACCCAGTACCTAAGGATGCTTTGATAGATTTTTTAAAAGACAAACAAATGTATGTCCCATCTTTTCCCCAGGAAGGGACAACTAACTTAATAGCATGGGAAAGTGTAGGTACCGCTCTCTGTGAGGCCTGGCGAAGGGGTGATCATCTCTCCCCCAGAACACTCCCCATTTGTGCCTTAGTCCACTCTGCTCAGAGGTCAGAGTTGCTAGCCGTTTTGTGATTGAAAACTTCCCTCCCCAACCTCTTAATATTTTAAGTGATTCCTCTTATGGAGTTTGGTTGACTCAAAGACTGGAAGGAGCTATGGTCTGCTCTACCTTAGAGCCTAAATTATTAAACTTGTTTTTAAGACTACAAAAGACCATATGTCAAAAAATTGCTCCTACCTTAATAATTTGGGAGAGAGGTTTTGCCTGTGAACTAATAGATAATGATAAAATCTGATGGCTGCCCTCCTGGAATGTGAGACCATGGGTCACACTGGTGGAACCACCAACATGTTGGAGAATGGGTGATAGCACCCCAGCTGAGAGCAATGAGCCACCTGCGCCTGAGTGACCCACCTCACCAGTGAATAAAGAAGCAGCCGCCCAGAAAATGATTATTCTGGTCTTAATTCACTAAAGGGACCCCCTAGAAATTTTCATAATCTTATGGGAGACACACCACAACAAATATTATCTATGTTATTATGTATGTTATTATAAATTAATTACATTGGTTATCATTGACGTTTAAGCCCTAAATATGTTATTATAAAATGTTTACCTTGGTTAAGTTCTGAATATGTTATTGTAATATGCCTGCATTGGTCATCTTTAAAAGCTTAATTTCTGTGGCATAAACAAGAGGGTGTTATTAGAAAGATGGTTTTGGTACCAAAGTACATTGAAGAACATAAGGTTTCATGTAACTGTGATATTTATTACTGCTCCTTTTCTGGTGTACAAAATGTATTCATGGCCTCTAATTGTATGGGTCTTCTAACATTGTTTATGGTAATAAACTTTTGATTCAGATATGTGCCCTTCTCTTACACTCCAGCCACCTATGATAATAGGCACACTTGTAGGCTGATTTATTTTCCTTAGAGGACATCCTATGAAAAGATAGCTACTTAGGTATCCAACCACAAGAACAAACATGATTGGCAATAATAACAGTTTAACTATATTTTTATTCCAAAATGCTTAATATCCAGGTAAAATTATAATAGTTGAGTTCACTACTCCTCTTACAATGCTAATGTTATTGATCTTCTCTTCTGGGTGTTCAACAACCAAAGTTTAGAGACCAAAACTGAAGAGGCATCTGGGCTAAGAAGGCAGCCAATATTTTGGCCCTGGCCCTCCAAGGTCAACAACAACAGCAAAAAGATCCAGGTCTTGAGGAAACCATCTCCAAGATCCTGCATTTTTGGTGAGTCACCCAACCTCCTGAGCAGGGAGGTTGCTGAACACCAAAACAGTAAAGAGCCAACAAAAAGTGTGCCAGAGGAATGTCACCTGGAGGAAAAAACTCCCATGCTTACAAGATGCTTACATCACTGGATAATTTAATCTGATTGTAAGCTTGTCTTAGAATATCTGTCATAAGTAATAGACAAAAAGTCTCTTCTTAAGTGATCCTGCTGCTTATTCTATGTGTAGAAACATTGACACAATTAAACTGATCCAGGGAAAAGAACAGGTTTATTTTCTGGTGCAGGCAAAGTCAATAAATTTTGTAAAAGATGATTCCTTCAGAACCTCGAAATGTGTTTAACTCTGATGAATTCCAGGTTGAGTAGTGAATTTGCCATGGCAAATCGTTGGTAACTCCACCTGTGAATCCAGAAGTCATTTTTGATGTAAATTTGCATACAGTTGCCTTGGGCTGTCAATATCAATATATACCTGGAAAACTGTCAAGGTAACTTTGGAAACAAGCTGATGCAAAATTAATGTTCTCCCCTGGAAGTGTTCCCTGTGGAATCCCACACATCATATGTACCTGGAGTCCTATGGAGTGTCTTGTCTACGGCATTCTCTCCACTCAGTTGCCCATCCATCGATTTTACTGTCACTTCCACTTCCATGAACACTGGCATTAATATCAACTCAGCTACACTCCAGTTGCATTTCTTTTGCTGTTCCACAGATGATAACATGGCAAGAATATTTAAAAACCAACTTCTTCAAGACATCTGAATCATTCCTATGAAGTTCCAATATCCTTTCATTTTCAATTGTGTTTTTCTTTTCTACAAAGTCATAAACCTGTGCCCTAGCCTTTTTGTGATCTCTGTCTGTACCCTAACTGATGTGGCTGTAGCCTAATTGGTTAAATGCATTGGTATTGCACTCAGAGACAAATATATTTGATGAAAATTATTCAGTTTATAATGCAGAGTAATATGTACTGGAATTCAACTATTAAAAAAAAATGGCATTTGACTGAACAGCAGATGGTTTTTATTAAGAATCATTGTACAATTCCTGGGTGTTTCATGCTCAGAGGAAAAATGTAAACTTCATCATGATTCAGTTCAATTTTATGCAGTAATGAAAATGTTTTGCGATATGTCTCTTGAGAAGTGAGCCTGGATGGGTCAATATGTATTTAAAAGTCATGGAGGAGACTATTAGGATATAAGGCCTTTTATCCATCTGATGGAAATGACAGGAGGAGACTGTTTGGCCAGCATCATTTAGAGACTTCTGGTTCCAAAACTCACAGCCAGAAAATTTTGTATAATTGCAAACGTCTGCAAAATATAAGTAAATCATGTCAACAAGCATGAAATAACAAATTTCCCAGGGGAATCAGAATCCAGAAGTTTTGAATTATATAAATGAAAATATCTGTTTGCACAAAAATAAAATATTGCTATATGTGGATTAAAAATTAATAGAAGAAATCAAAACCCACAACTGGAGTAATCAGAGAAGACCGTGAGTGTGAATAAAATAAAGAAAAAACAGGAAAGTAGAAAAGAGTTACATAATACCTGAAGGAAATTGTACTCCTTAATAACAGCTATGAATACAACTTATGAAATTATCATATTAAAAGGCATAGCATGGCTGAATAAACACAAAACAAGAACAACTGTATGTCTTTTTGCTCGACACTCCATCTCTAAGGAGACACGGAATAATAAATTGAATGTAAAGGGATGGAATATATACCCCACGTGAAGGGAAACCAAAAGAATAAACATAAGATGCTAACATCAGGTGAAATAAAACTTCACAGCAACATTAGCAAAGGAGACATAAAAGGAGACATGGAGGGTCATTACACAAAATCAAATGCTCAATGCACCGTGAGGAGATTATGTACATAGTATATATATCATGAAATATTAATATATATGGATATATCCTGATATATATATATATATATTCAACACAAGAATACTCAAATATAAAGAGCAAATTTTCATAAATCTAAAGGGAGAGACAGACTCCAAGTCAATATTAGGAACAGTAAGACTCCATCCTCAGCAATGAACAGTTTATGAAGAGAGAAATTAACAAACAAATTAACAAAGCAAAGAAACATCTGCTTTAAATTTCAAATTAGACAAAATAACCTAACAGGCATGTATGGAGTGTTCCATCAAGCATCCTCATTGCAACATGGAACATCTTCCACGACAGGTCATACGAAGACCACTAAACACATGTCCATGACTTAAAAAAATAAATTCACTGAGTATCATTTATGAACAAAGCACAATACACCTAGAAACCAATAAAAAGAAAACTTTGGAAGATACACAAATACAAGTAAGATAAATTTTTTTTCTTGAAAAATTTTTGGCTCTGGGCAAAAAATAAAACTGAAATTTAAAGTAATTCTTAAGACACATGAAGTGAGTGGAAAACCTAGTGAAACCTATGGAACATAGCAAAACCAGTTCTAAAATCAAATTTGTAGTGATCAACACCCAGGCCAAAAGACGAGAAATGTCTCAGATAAGCAACCTATGACTTCATCTCCAGGAACAGAAAAATAGACATAAAACTAAACCCAAATTTAGTTGAAGGCAACAAATAAGAAATATCAAAGAAGAAATAAATGAGACAGAGGATGAAAATACAAAAGATCCATGTAACAGACAGCTAGGCTTCCAAAAGATCATGAGACTTTTCAAAAATAAGGGAGAAAGGACTCAAATATGTAAACTGTGAGATGAAAAGGAAAACATTACAAATGGGACCACAAGAATATTAAACATCATGAGACATTATTATGGGATCCATTTTGTGCCAATGAATTGGACAGCCAAAAACAAATGGACAAATTCCTTGGAACAAGATCCTCTCAGAACTGAGCTATGAAAGAGTAGTAAATGTAAACAGGTCAGTTTCCAATTGCAAAACTGAACCCCTAATAAAAAACCTTCCCACATCAGGTGCTCAACATTTACCTTCACTGCTAAATTGTCTCCACACCTAAAGAAAAAAGTAATGGTAGTTCTCATTACAGTGTTCAACAATAAATGAAATTCCTCTCAATATATTGAGATAAAAACTTGATAAGGGCAATAACAAAAAAGATCTAGTAGCCATTGTCTGTTGATGCATATAGATGCCAAATTAATCAACAAATCACCAGGAAAGCTACACTTAACACTACATTGTATTGACAAGGATCAAGAGCTGTTTGTGCACAGTATTTTATTCTTAGTGCATGCTTGTGGTTATAGAATGATTAACATTATTATGGCATGTTGGTACATGCACATGATACATGTTAATTCTGTTTTTTCTCTTTTTTGTCCCCTCATCCTCTCCTCCCTCCTTTTTGCTTCCAATTCTTGGACCCCTTCCCAATTGAAAAACCTCTATTTCCATCATATTTACCTTCAATTCTTTTCTTCCGTTCCCTTTCCTCCCCTTCCTCTCTATTACTTGGTAACATTCACTTTACAAAGTTCCTCCTCATACCCACTTAATTATATTCTATCATGGTCTCTCCCTTTTTGATATATCTCTTATTCATATGAGGGAAACAAGAGAAACAATGCAACATTTAAGCTTGTATCTCACACATTTCACTTAATAATATGGCAAATTGCATCCATTTACCTAGGAATGCCTTGTCTTTCTTTGTGGCAGATTTGTACTCTTTGTGTAAAAATATCACATTTTCTTTATCCAATGATGAGCATATACGCCACTTTCAAGATTTATCCATTTTTATGATTTGTGCCATTATAAGCATGGCTGTGGATGTGTCCCTCTTTTTACCTCTTTGACGATGATACATAGAAGAGGAAGAGCTCAGTCAAATGGGATTGCTAGTTTTAGATTTCTGAGCAATCTCCACACTGATTTCCATTGTAGTGGCAGTAGTTTACATTCCAATGGTGTGGAAGAGTTCCTTTTTCCCCTGCATCCTAACCAACATTTCTTAATATTTCAGTTCTTGACAAGAACCATTCCTTCTGGATTAACACAGTGTCTCAGTGTTGGTTTAATTTACATTTATTGAATGGCCAGGGATGTTGAACATTGTTTTCATGTATTCAAGGAGCATTTGTACAGCTTCTTCTTGGAACTGTCTATTCATTTTGGTTGCCCAAGTTTGTCACTGCGTCTTTCTTTCTGTTTGAGTTATTTATGCATTCTGGATGTCAAACCTCTGTCCAGGGAATGCTTGGTAATTTTTTTTTTTACCAATTCTGCACATTGTCTGTTCTCTCTCTTCATTGTTTCTGCAGCTGTGCAGAAGTTTTTAATCTGACATGTTCCTATTTGTTCATTCTCGGTATTATTTTTGTTCCATTAGTATTCTGTTCAGAAAGTCCTTGCCTTTGCCTACATCTTTAAGATTTTTACTTGTTTTATCTTCCAGCAATTTCAGAACTTTAGTTTCAGTATTGAAATTTTTGATCCATTTTTATTTTAGATTAGAATATGGTGAGTTATATGTGCATAAACTCAAACTTGTGTATGTGAATAGCCAAGTTTTTCAGCACCATTTATTTGCTGTTCATTGAATAAACAATTTCAAAGATAAATGATATTTCATAGATGACATATTGAAAGAGTATATTGTAATTAATCTAAGTCCCAATGGGAGGAATTAGAGCAGACATAAACATGAGTGCCTGTGTTACTGTGGAGATGTGGAGGGACCTGAGGTGGCTTTGTTTCCACCATCTGAACCAGTCTAAGAATGGCTGCATTTCAGTTGTCAGGAATGTATCATCCAATCACCCAATCCAGGCCAATATTATATTCTGATTTTATAAAGATACAGTAAAACACAACATGTTAACCTTAAAGTTCAAAAATGCTCAAAATAATTGTTTTCTTACTACAGTAGAACTTTTAGAGGTGTACTGATGAAGATAATAAAATTCTGGACATATATGTTGTACAATTTCATTTTATTATATTTTATTTTTTTAATTTATTTTTTTAATTTGTTAAATTCTTTTATTAGTACATTTTAGATATACAACACAATTACATATCTCATTGGGAATTGTACCTTTACATAATGCATCTTGGTTCTTATTTTTTCCCCATTCCTAGCCCTCCCTTCATGTCCTCCACTCTTCCCTATTTACAAAGACTTTATTTCCCTTTTTTCCATTTCTCAGCATTTTTCTTTTCCCTTATTTCCTTTCCTCTGACCCTCCTGCTCCTCCTACCCATTTGGATCGTTTCATCCTATTTTGCACTATCAATTCTTCATTCTAATCATTGGTACATTTTAGATATACAATATAATGACATTCATCATTGGAAATTTGCACCTTTACATAGTCTCTCTTGGTTCTTACTTTTCACCCTTGCCCAGCCCTCCCTTCAACCCCTCCATTCCTCCCTATTTACAAAACTTTTGTTCCTATTTTTCCATTTTCTCATATTAATCCCATTCCCTTCTATCCTTTCCCCTCTCCCTCAAACTTCCTGCCCCTTTGCCCCTTTTTTTCATATTTCACATTACATATTATACATTTAGTCCTTATTTACACTTTCAATTTCTCAAACCAGAGAAACTATTCGGAATTTATTCATATGTGTCCTATTTATTTCACTTAAGAGTATCGCCTCAATGTGCATCCACTTAGCTATAAATGTCCCTAATTTCTCATTTTTTATGGCTGAGTAGTGCTCCATTTTATAAAATAAAACCACATTTTCTTTATCCAGTCTCCAGTTGATGGGCATTTTGGCTGTTTCCAAGTTTTAGCTATCACAAACTGTGCTGCTATGAACATGGGTGCACTTATATCACTGTGGTATGATACTTTCAATTCTTTGGGGAAGATCCCCCGTAGGGGAATAGCAGGGTCAAATGGGACTTCCTGTCCTAGTTCTTTGAGGTATCTCCATACTGATTTCCATAGTGGTTGCACCAGTCTACATTCCCACCAGCAGTGGAGCAGGGTTCCTCTTTCCCCACAGCCCTGCCAGCATTTGTTATTGGTTGATTTCATGATAGCAGCCATTCTTTCTGGAGTGAGGTGGAATCTCAGCATTGTTTTCCTTTGCATCTCTCGAATGACCAGTGATGTTGAACATTTTTTCATGTATTTATTTGCTATTTCTACTTCTTTGTCTGAGAAATGTCTGTTCATTTCAGATGCCCATTTTCAGACTGGGTCTTTAAATTTGGGAGGTCTGATCTTTTTAATTTTTTTATAGATTCGAGATAGTAGACCTTTGTCTGAGGAAAAGCAGGTGAAGATTTTTTCCCACATTGTGGGTTGTCTCTTCACACTGCTGGTGGTTTCTCTTGCTGTGCAGAAGCTTTTTCATAAGAACAGATCCCACTTGTTGATTGTGCTAGTTCACGGGCAACTGAGGTTTTGCTCATAAAAACGTTTCCTACACCGATGTCTTCAAGAGTTCTACCTAACCTCTGTTCCAAATGGTTCAGAGTTTCTATTTTAATATTTAGATCTTTAATCCATTTTGATTTTAGTTTAGGGCATGATGAGAGATATCAGTCTAGTTTTACTCTTTGCCAAGTTGAAACCCAATTTTTCCAGCACCATTTATTAAAGAGGCTATCTTTCCTCCAGTGAGGGTGTTTGGCTCCTTTATTGAAGATGAGATGGCTGAGTGTGTCTGGAGTTGTTTCTGCATCTTCTAATCTGTTCCACTGGTCCTCAGGTCTGTTTCTTTGCCAATACTATGCTGTTTTTATCACAGTAACTCAGTAGTATAGTTGCAGCTTGGGGACTGTGACACCCCCTGCCATGTCTCTGTTACCTAGAATTGCTTTTGCTATCTGGGTCTCTTCTTGTTCCAAATGAAGTTTTGGATTGTTTTCTCAAGGTCCATGAAGTATGCTGCTGGGATCTCAATTGGAATTGCATTAAATCTATATAGAAGTTTTGGAAGTATGGCCATTTTCACTAATTAAATCCTTCCTACCCAGGAACAGGGGATGTCTGTCTGACTCAGTACCATGGTCTGGTGGTCTGGTGTCCTCTGCATCTTTGTAGTGTGGAACTAGGTGTCTGTACAGAGGAGCGGGGGCAGGGGGTGTCCAGTGGATTGCTGCTGGGGCACGGGCTGATTTGGTGTGTTCCACATGACTGGAGACCTCGGTAGGGGGTCTACAGACCTGCCTATCTGCAGCTGCCCAACCCAGCACATTCTGTGTGACTCATGGCCTCAGTCCAATTTCATTTTAAATCCATCCTCCTGATGTTTAAATAAAATACCTTCCCAAAGCAAAGTCAGAATGCCACATACCATAGGTGTAAAGAGAAAACATGCCATATGTATGACATTTACATGTACAAATTCTCAATGGTGAATGTCATCATACTATATACGTAAATTGTAGCAATAAACTTAATAAAAAAATTGATACTTGGAAATTGTTTTGAGCTATTTTAAATCATTGATATTGCATACTGCATGTTTTCTCTTGCTGTTTTAAATAGAAGTTCATATCATGTACAATTTGGTTGAATTAATTTTTCTGCCTTTTCACTTAATTTTTTCATTGTTTATTGGTACATTTTAGGTATACAGTACAGTTACATTCATTATTGGGATCGTGTACCTTTATATGATGTATCTTGGCTCTTATTTTTTCCCCACTCCCCTGCCCTCCCTTCAACCCTTCCACCCTTCCCTCTTTACAAAGACTTTGTTTTCATTTTTTTCCTTTTCTCATATTTTTTCACTTATTCTTAAAGTTTTTAGCTTTTTAAATTAGTACAGCTACATGATGCATAATAATCACATTCATCTAGGGGAATGGGACCTTGTCCCTGTAACATCTGAATCATTTTGCTTTCCTCCTCTACTTCCTGTTCTCCTTGTCTACTCACAGCCATATCTCCATCATAGGCTGCCAGGTCTGCAACTCAAAAGGACAGATAAATATGCGAGCACCACATGTAACATACACCTGTATGGAACTCTTCAAAACTATTCAATTCAGGGCATGGGGGTGCAGGCCTATCATCCCAGCACTTGGGAGGCTGAGGCAGGAGGATCGCCACAAGTTTGAGGCCAGCCTGAGCTGCATAGAAAAAAAATACAAAACCAAAATAAAGAAAAATGCAAACTAAATGACACAAAGAAAAACATCCTGAAACAAAATTATTGGATTCAGCTTTTATGAGTTTATAAGAATTTATACTATTGGCCCCACTTTCCGTATTCCTTCATTTTTTCCTTCATTTCTTCCTTCCTTCCTTTCATCCTTCCTTGTTTCTTCTTTTTCCTCTTCCTCTTCTTATTCTTTCTCTTCATCTTCCTGTTCCTCTTTTTCTTCTTCTACTTCTCCTGCTCTTCCTCTTTTTCCTTCTCTCTCTCTCATTTTCAATAACTATAAATGGCAGTAGACATACATTTCAGCAAAACTACTTCATATACACTATGGAATGAGATAATTAAAGTTACTGAAAATCTATCCTTCATATAAGAGTAGTACCTGCCCATTCACCTTTTTATCAACACAAGTCATAGCAATAACATTTTGAAAGCAGATTATATATCCATCTGAACAGAACAGTGGATAAAGCATGTGGCACTTATACACAACACAGCATTACTCTAAATTCAAAAGAAATAACTTGAGTTGACTGAAGAAAAACAGATGCACTTTGAGGCCATATGTTTAAGTGAAATAAGGTTAAATACAGTACGGTTTTCTTTGTATGAAACTTCCACTATATGAATAAAGAAGAACTAGATGAGAGGATATACAGAGGCAGTTGTTCTGCAGAAGGCAAGGGACCAAGAGATGGAGGGAGCATTCAGAGGGGAAGGAAAGTGGGGCAAAGAGAAGTTAACGTGTTCCATACATTTCCCAACTCCCCTTGGGAAATGTAGTCATTCTATACTGAAAACATGCACTCATGAAAAACTAAAAAGTGAGAGTAATTTACAAATAAGGTTCATGGAAAAATAATATGGAGCAAGTGAGATTCTCATGCAGAATTTATGGTAATGAACCATTGAGCAGATTCCTTCTTGCGAATACACCACTTATATATTTTTATCCAAGAGATGGGCTATTCTAGTTCTTGAAACAACATCTACATGAACGTTAGACTTGCTTAAAATAGTCAATATTCAGAAAAAAAACCCATGAATATATAATTGTATAAAAATTTACCCACACAAAGCAACTGTGTCAACATCACCACTGGTATCACATTAATGGGCTAAAGGAATAACTCAGAATAAAAATCACACATACTCTAAGACTTACACTTTGTAAAATTCTTGATATGTAAAATTCAAAATTTCAAAGGTTTCTTAAAACACAGATATGGATTCTTCAAAAAACAGTTAATGAAATGGAGGAAAGATATTTTGGAAATAAATGGACATTCGAAGGATGCCGAGTGGGGAACACTTCTCATTTTTGGGTACATCTCTGAAAATGATCAGTTATTACCACAAAGTATGATAAATTTTCAAAATGCCAATTCTGTTGGAACTAAGGTATTGGAAACTCATCTTGCAATTCAAATACAGAACCAAATTGTACATTTCAAATCACTCACAGAGTTCCAATTGAGTTTCTGACCCTATTTCCATGCTAGATATCACTAAACACCCATGTGAAATTTTGCAGTAAGCCAGATATTTAAGATGATTGATAGGAAAGTTATGATGGCATACAGCATCATTGTAGTTTGGAAACTACTATAAATGGTTTTCATAATATTTGTTGGTTTCACAAGAAAGAGTACAAGGAGATGTCAACACCTGAGTGTCAATATCTGCGACTGCAGCCAGGAAGAACTGTCGATTACCACCACGCTGGATATTACATTTGTTGCAAAGGGAAACACTATTGGTGGACTTGAGAGGGATTCCTTAATCGAGTATAAAATATGAATGTGTGTGGGTTGAAATTTGTTGTCACATTTGAATTTAAGCTCTTCAGGTTGTCATATTGACAACAAGGATTTATAAGGAATCCCAAAGAAAAGAGTTTAAAAATTGGAGGTTACTATTTTTACTTTTAGAATATAACTTTAAGGTTATTTCTTTAATGTGAGTGAAGTAAGTTAGTAGTTCACAAAAGAGAACTTGTACTTCAGCTTCAAGTGTCAGGGTGAGAGGGAAAAGATACACTGCTCCCTTTGATACTTTGCATGTGGATTGTTCTCACACAAGATAATGTCTATTATCCATCTGAACTTCAGCTTCACTTAGCACTCATCCCATTGAATAAAGCATTCTCATATACAGCTCATCTCTTCCAAGCAGGGTGCATGGAGAAGATGTAAACAGGATCCTCAGATGCAAAAATTCGGTTCATTACATAAGAATACGATGACCCAGCAGCGAGACAAAGAAATGGTCATCAGTACAAATTCTCTCCAACAACTCAGGTATCCTGAGCTCCTGCAGAAGAGGGAAGACTTCTCCACCAAGATGCAGGTTCTGCTGCTCGCTCTTGTGTTCAGTCTGGGTTGTGCTCAGCATGAATCTCCATGTGAGCTCAAACCCTCAGTGGTAACAAGATACTGTCAACTGTGAGGAGATCTTGTGTGTGTGTGTGTGTGTGTGTGTGTGTGTGTGTGTGTGTGTAGACATTTCTTACTCTAGTTTATCCGGATGTTAGACGTATTAGATTTAATTACTATCTAGGTCTATATTTCCCTGTCTATATGGCTATCTTCCAGCTCTATAATTCCTGCCTTATTTGTCTCCAGCTATAAATACCTAATGCACCATAATGTACCTCAGTTTTTCAATTGTACTTGATAACATTTCAACACACCTCTCACTTCCACATTTCACATGTGAATCTGTGTCATCATTAATTTTATATCATTCTACATGGTAGTGAATAAAACCCTATTTTAAAAAACACAGTCTTACTTATTTTCCTTTTTTTTTTCATGGAAATACAGACACAATGATAATGTCTTTGTTTGGGGCAAACAAAGATGTTGTCTATTGTCTTTTCTGATGGTTTATGGAAATTAGTATGGAGATTCTTCAAAAAATAAAATTATAAATTCCATTTAATCCATTTATTCTCCTAGGTATCTTAGGAAAAGTGTTATTGATCACATTTTAGGGTCCTAAGTGCATAAAGCCCAACAATAGATGAATGGATAAAGAAAATGTGATATTTACATGCAAAAGAGTACTACTTCTCCATAAAGAAAGATAAATTTGAGTCTTTTATGGGAACTGCAATGCAGCTAGGACACATTTTGTCAAGTAAAGCAAGTCAAACACACAAACTTAAATATCCAATGGCTTCTCTTATATGGAAAACCCAGCGTATAAATAAAGAGCAAAATAGGAGCTAGAAAATAGGGAGCAATGAGATTTTTCACAAAGGGGAAAGGGATCAAGAAGGAAAGAAGGGAGAGGGAGGAGAGAAAAAGAGGAAGTAAAAAGGAGTACATTGTGTTATATACATGGACCAACTCCACAGAAAGAATGTAAACAGTATTCACTGCATATATGTACTATTAAAAAAG